>NW_008628129.1:0-12215 GCF_000691845.1 Merops nubicus | reverse complement strand
CTAAAGGATTCTATGATTCTGTGATAACCTTAGATTTCAGACTTGGGAGATTCTGATATGAGGAACATGCATTCTTAATAAATCTTGATGGAACGTGACAGATAAACCAAAAAGTGACCTTTTCTGATGGCTTGTTCTCCAAACCTGACTGAAAGTGTTCACTTAAACCTCTTGCCTCAGGCATGCAATTCTGGCTGAAGAAAGAGATGACACTCCAGGCACTAGAAGACAGGATAACAATGGATGTGGTTCCCTGTGGTTCTCTGTATGTTTACGTGTATATCTAGGTATATCTATATACAGATGCTCTTCTGTGACAGCAAAGAAGATCTAAATCTGAATTCACACTTGCTGAGGTTTTTGTACGCTTTTAGTATCGCATTTCCATTTTGTTCCAAGAAGAGATAGTAGGATCTACTTAATATACTCACAAGGCTGTTATTGCAAACCCTCACGTTTTAATGTTGCACCTCTTAATATTTCTCAGATCTTGTGAAAATGAATATTTCAGCTTCATTTGGGAAAAAAAAAAAAAAAAAAAAACTAAACCTCAAAAAGTCTGATGAATTTAGAGGAAAAAGTACTTTCAAAGAGAGTTTTTTAAAACAAAGTTGTGATTTTTAGGTCTTGAGTTGCTTAATGCTGGCAATAAAGTGATTTCCTTCTCTGAAGTATTTTCCAGGATCCCAAATTGCCTCCAGCTTTTAATACTTAAGTGTCTTTCAGGTTTTGTAATTCAGACAGTGTTGCCTAACATAGAGCAAAGCAGGTTTGCCATGAAGAATCTCTAGCTGCAAATGAAATTCAGCAAGTTTTCTGAACTAGTCAGGTTTTATTTTGAGAGGATGAAAATGAATTAAGAAATTCACGAGCTATAGAAAAGAGATGGAGATGGTAGAAATGAACATGTTCAGGAGAAGAGAAGAAGGAGAGTGGAGAAGGGTGTCAACAGAGTATTTTAACAAAGGAAAGAGAAATCTGTGAGATGGCAGTAGCTGAGTAACTGGTAATGGTGCTGACTGGATGGAAAAAGGTTTGCTGCTCACCTCCCAGAAACAAGATGAAACTCAGCACAGCTCACCTGCAAGAAGACAGTTGGAAAATCAATGTATTTTTTCATGGACATTTAGAATTAAATTTGTTGCTCAGATGACTTTGAGGCTGTTTGTTTCTCAAGTGTCAATGGTTTCCCCTACTCCCCTCTCAATGAAAACCATTCCTCTCATCCATGCTGTAAGTTTACTTAGGTTTAAGACATTCTTATAATCTACAGAAGCCTGACCCCATAGCTTTGATGGTATGGCACGTTGTTTTGCTTTCTTCTGGGTCAGGCAGGGTGATAAAATCAGACTGAGGTACTGGAACAGGAAAAGCTGTAACAAAGAAAGAATCAGAGGCCAAATCTTAGGATTTGTAGACTAATATGTAAGAGTCTTGTTGAAATTATAAATAGGGTGGTAAACCAAGAAACTAGAGAAAGATGGATAATAGACAATTTGAATTGAAAATTGCTACTTGAGAGTCCTGTTGATTTCCATATAAAGCGTGCTCATTTTTCATGTAAAAAAATTCCTTTCCAATAGCCGATGGTGACTTAGTCTCTAACAAAATGCTAAATTAATTCCTTATTGTACGTATCTGTTAAAATGTTTCTGCAGGCAAAAATATGCCTTTGCTGTTGTTTGATCCAACCCAAAATCTTTTATGAGCTTTTTCAGAGCTCTATTACACTGTAAAATAATTATTTCCACTGAACATGGGAAAGAATTTAGCTCCCTGTTCTCCTCAGCTCTGTTAGTTTTGCAAGGCTAGTAGAAATTTTAATAAGTAGTAGAGCCTTTATTTTTGTAACCAAGTCAGCAGATCTTATCCTGGCTATCTATGGGGAGCAGATCTGATGAGTAAGAAGGTGCTTATTTTGTACCAGAGGATCACAATTTGAAAATGGTTGTGACATAACTGGGTCACATCTGAAATTTTTCTATAAGCTGCATAAAATAAGAAGTTGAGGTAGCTGCTTTTGTCAGAAGGTATATTCTTAGAGCTGTAGTGAATCATATACTTGAGAGATTCACATACTGTACTGTTACTGAAAACTGCAAAACAGTCATAAATCTGTGGTGCATTGTAGATCAGTCGTCCTTCAGTGTCTTAGATCTTTTAAATAATAACAAAGTAATAATTGAAATATATGCATGTGCATCGCAGACAGTATTTCTTCTGTCATTGCCTTTGTTTTACACGTTTAATTGTGGGCATGCTATATTACAAAAAGTATCAGTTTCAGGGTTTGGCTATTAGGAGCATTGGAAGGGAGAAAGTGGTAAGACAAGTTTCAGGAGTCGTGAAATGTGTATTTCTGTTGCCTGTAGCTCCAGTAGGTATTAAACCATTTTCAGATTTTGATGCGTGCTGCAACTTTTGGTTGGAAACAAGAATGGAACGATTCAGAGGTTATGCAGATTGCTAGCTGGACTGGGAAGTTATAATAAAACATGATTAATAAGCTGACAGGGTTTACTTTAGATCAGAATCCTTATGCTGTTTTCCTATCAGCGGGCGTATGGCTGATTCTTTCTGCCAAACCTCCTCCTATCCCAAACAATGAAAAAAATTTATAAGACAGATTGAGTGAGAGCATCTAAAGCGTAAGCTTCTGCATTGGTTCAAAATATTTGATGGTTGGACTTCATGATCTTAGAGGTCTTTTCCAACTGTAACAATTCTATCATTTGATGTTTTCTCACAGATGTTCTGATGGATACTTTTAGGAGTTGGGCAATTAGTTTTATGTAATCCATAGGCCACTTAGATTTTTTTAAAACCTAACACACTAACATGAAACCAAATGTTAAATCCCTTGGTGTATGCATACAGTATATCTGTGTCTCACACGTGTCTACCTTGGTGGTATAGATGCCAGGGACAGATACAGCATGCTACTAAACATTTGTACGGCTCGTGTATCTAAACAACATTTAATTTAGTTTCATTCAGGTTATCCAAGTTTGATATAGGTGTCTAAAATGATAGCTAGATTGTTATTTTTATGAACCATAATAAAGTCAGCTTTTATTGTGTTAAGAGCTCCTATGTTTCTGTTTATTTCTTTTCCTTCAGAGTAAGGCCACAAACCTGACTGAGAAAGAGGACAGAAGTAGCTGGAGAGGTGTACACAAGCATTTGGAAGAGCAGAGAGCAAGAACCTCTTAAAGCAGATCAGCCACTGATGGAAAAAGATGTAAATTCTTTTGGCAGCTGATCTACTTTGAGAAATTTTTCTCCTCTTGCTTATATTTCCATTGTCCCTGCTGGACATTTCTGCCCCATTGGTTAAGTCAAACACCAAATCAAATGGTAGTATGGCTGTGCTCTAACGGAGGGGGAGTATTTCCAGTTGTGAAGGCAGGGCAGAAACAATTGGGAGTTTACATTTTTTTTTAAGCACAAGTACTGGTTGTGTTACAAGACAAAATTTATAATTCAAGTGTCAGTCATGTAGAAAATTTCCACACATTGAACAACTTGTTAGACATTCTCTTCAAAGAAGAGAAATTTTGTCATATTTGGAAAGATTTGTACACCAGCTTTCATTGTTTTCTGAAAGCATTTCCTTCTGAACTCAAGAACTGCTTTGTGTAGAAACAGATACTCTTACTGTAAGCAGGGTTCAGTGGTGGATTTGTTCACGTTGCTTTAAGCCCTTGAATGGGTTTTCTCTATCTTTTTATGTTGTGTCATGAAAAAAAGTCCATTTTTTCTCAAGTAGTGGACATTTCTAGTAAAACATCTTACTAGCCAGACCTGTACATGCAGTGAGTTAGGGACGAAATGTCAGCTCAACTGAATTAAAATTTTGAGTTAATGAAACTCAAACCCGATTGCAAATTCCAAATTTTATCAACAGCTTGAATTATCTTTGTGGTTTCAGGGTACTTTAGATTTTCCTAGCTTTTATACTACTCAAAATACACATTTATCGTTAAATACTCCAGACTCTATCAAACAGATTTTTTTTTTTTTCCATGAGTTTCAGTTAGGATAACTGAAATGGGTATCATTTATCTGGAGAGAAAAACCTGTTTTTTGCAACATGAGTTGTGTTGCTGATTATTTTCCCATTGCTGCAATGTGTGAAGGCTGGAAAGTTCAAATATTTCCTGTAGGGCAGATACTGTCTGGATAAACCAAGATAAAATAGTGGTCAAATATATTGGGCTATATAAGGTGCAGCACAAGTGATCCCTGCAAAGAAAGAAAAAATTATCAACAGTTTAAACATAACTTCTATTAAAAAAATCCGTTTTACTTTTCCCTAACTTGTCTAATAAATTACTTTAAACACACAACTTTGTGGTATGAAAGCATTTGTGTATTTCTGTAAACTTTTGTTCCAAAGGCATTAATCAAAAACTTGCAAAAGAGATGCCATTTTTAGCATTATGGAAAGAAATATTACAAACATGGATTCACCCTGCAAAATCGTCTGCTTATTATTGGCAAATACATGTTCTGATGAAGCCATGAAACAGTTTTTGATTATTTTACTAAGTCAGTGACTCGGACAAGAATTTCATGCTCCATTAAATCTGATTTTGTACATTGAATATTTGCCTTAAAATAAAAGTTTAAAAAGAGCTTTGTCCTCATTTGATTCATTTCTTGATTGTTACTGTTCTTTGGAAAGTACTGGCAAAAGTTCCATATTTTCAGGGAGAACAGCATATTGCATCTTTTGCAGTAAGAATTTCTTCCCACATATTTCTAGTATTTGGATTGAATAAATATGAGCAAGGAAAAAAAATATAACCAGTTCTTAAATGGTATGATATTAAATTTGCAGGATAAATTGAGATTAAAGGATTCTTTCTACTCTTCTTCTTCATGCAAAGGAATTTCTGGCTACATCTGGTCCCTGGAAAAGAGGTCAGATGTCTCTCCATGTACCGTGCTGAGTTTGTGGCTGTGGTGAAAATCGTGCTATGTTGCCTTGAATCTTGTTTGAAGGTTAGGCACTGTATAATCTTCAGGTATTCTGAGCTTCTCAGTGGTGCAATACTTGACATAATGCCTTATTGTTATGTAGGTGTGCCACAGGCACCATTTCCAAACATTTTTGTTTGCAAGGAAGAAAAGTATGTTTGCTGCTATCTAATGTTAGGTTTAAACTGCCAAGTTTAAGCATAGATTTTTTAAAAAAATTTCAACTGCCTGTACTTCAGAATGAAGACATTTCTCTGATTTATCTAGCCAAAAGGTTTCAGGATGCTTATACAGCCTAATGGCTGTGATGCAGTTGTTAAAACACACATCCCAGAGACTGTTTTAAGTAAGCACAATTTGGAAAAGGAATTGGTTTCATGATGTGAAAAAAAGAATTCTGTTAGTAAAAGGTCAGTTTCTCAGCATAATAGCCAGAATTCTCTACAATGCAGAAAACGTAGACATACTTAATAATGTCACAACTGTAATTTACAATAAACCTGGATGCCTCCATATAGATATGAACAATAAAACTTTTTTGCCCCACAGTAAAGAGTATAAAAGGACTACTTTTTAGTGTTAAATATTTTTATGGAAGAAGGTTGAAACAAGTAATCCCAAGAGGTTTTTAACAAACCTGTATGGAGTAATGATACTTGTTTTAAATGACAATCTGAAAAGTTCCAGAGAATCAGGAGAATCATCTGCCACTGTTGTAAGTGATAAGACGATCGACTTGGGAAATTAATTAAAAGACACCTATTTGGCATGAAGCCTCAAGAAAGTAACAGCTCAACTGAGGATGGATTTCATCAGTAGAGAATTAAATGCTGAGAATACATTTGAAGTTAACCAGGATGATTTCACAGACATTGGGTCTCATTGGATGAATTTGATGTTGTTCAACAGCACTACAAGTCTGGTTGATAAAGGTGAGAGCTGTGTTGTCACACTTTTGTAAGGCATGTGACCTAGTGACACAAATTCAAGAATAATTTCTGTTCAACAACAGTAAATTCAGAATGGATTAACTTGTAATACAATGCATTTGGTAGGAATAGCTAGAAAGATAAATGATAATCTAGTGAGGTTACATAGAAATCATTCTCAGATTTGTACTTTACCTAAAACCTAAAGGAAAAATCACTGAATTAGTGAGAAAAAAACATGGGGCAGTAAGTGATGGGAATAGCTCACCTGCCTGTGAACCTCCTCTGTGTGGGTCAGGGCAGCACTGGGCAATGGGGAGAGAGATATCGCTGGCACTGAGAACATCATCACGGGTGTTGATCAGCTCAATTTATGCATATATATCAGCTTCTGTAACTTTGCTTGAAGGGTGTTAGGACAATGCCATGCCATAGCAATCCCCAGTTCTCTGTTTAAATACTTATTCCTCACACTTCTTATTTGATGAACTTCACCATCCAATTCTACTGTGCAGCCCCACAAATTCATGGAGGAAACACAAGGACAGAACAATAGTCAGGATAATATAGAAAAGCTTCAATGAATTTTGATTAATCAAATAAATAAGCTTAGCCTGATCTTTATACATCAAAAAGTGGTTGCTCTGTTTGAGGCAATGGATTATGTATGCAACTGTGAGGCTGTCATGTGAATGCAGTCCGATATGTGGGGGGAAATCACTAAGAGCTGAGAAGTCCTCCAAGATAGGTAGCAAAAGGATATATTAAAATATTTCCTGAAAGCTGTATTTTGCTTCTGAATCCACTCCCTTTTGTACTGGCACAAGCTGCTCAATGAACCAGATGGGTGTATCAGTCAGAGTTAGTTTTAAGCCAGATCATCTCCCCAGCCCTTCATGTTCCACAGCCATGCAAAAGTTTGTGCCAACACAAGGGACTGACAAGGAATGGGTGTGTGCAGAAATGGGAAGGTAAGAGATGGGTGGTGGCTACATATCTTGTTTTGGTAATGATGCTATTTTATTCTGTCTTGAAGTGCATGTGAAACTGAAGTTAGATATTAAATTCAGTATTTAAAATGTGATCTAGTAAGATACTAGTCCTTATTTAAGAGAAAATTTCAGTAGAACAATACTAAAATTGATACTAATGTTGCTGATAGATTCCAATGCTTTATAATGCTCAGGCCAAGTAGAATATTTTCCTGACTCTTAGCTGGGGAGCAGAAGGGAAACAGAAGAGAAGGATCTCACTGCTCACTGTTAGCTATCCATACCCTGGGTTCCTTTCTGTCTTGGAGCAACAATTCCTTAAAGTCCATAAAGCTTAAGCTGAGAGTAAAAATGTACTTTGTACAGAATAAGGAGGGACTCAACAAAAAAAGTAGTTGGTGCTGCATACAGGACTTTAAATCTACATTCTTTGCTCTGGAAAAAGTTAAAACTTGCAGAGAAATCTGTATGGTTATAGCCCAAAGTTGCACTTCTGGTCCTTGTAGAACTTCAACGTAAGGACTTTGACAAGTGTTTCAGGGTGCACAAGGACTTATGGATCAGCTTCATAACCTTTCTATCTGTCTCAGTTACTTCACTTGCTTCAATTTGGTACCAGTATACATTTTCCTGGCCAAGTTGTCTTCAAATCTTGGATAATTTGTTCTTTCCTAGTTTAGAGACCAACCAGAATTACAGCTGTGTTAAGCATGCCCACTAAGCATCCTGCACTTTCATTTGCAGATAACACTCATGTTGTCAAGACCACTCTATATTCCCAGAGTTTTTAGTAAAGGTCGTATCAAGCTCAAGCACCTAGAAAAGATTTTTACAAGAAAAAATGAAATCTGAACTTAGAACCAGTCCAAACACTTTTAAACATAAATCTGAATTTACAAGATGCACAGTGATGTAGTTGGAATGCATTAGGGCTCCAATAGGAAGAGTTTTGTCTCTTGGCAAGATAGTTCCGAAAAGGAATGGAGCTGGTCCCTTGTATCAAGGACCTTGAGAAGCTCATCTCTTACTTATTTTCCCCCGATATTATCTATCAGTATTTAACTTCTTTTTCCTGGTTTTTAGTATTGTGTACATGCTACTTTCTTTGTCCCTGAACAACACTTTATTTCCTCATTTTGGGGAGGAAGCTAATGGGTTTTGTCTGGGTTTTGTTTTGTTTCCATTTTTGCCTATAAATTTCGCAATTTTATCTCTTACATTCACATTTTTAATTATTCAGTTGAGAACTCCAGCCACTGTCTTAAAAATACCTGTCTTTACTAATATGTATACAAGGATAAAGATGTGCCTAAACATCTGTGGGGCACAGACTCAGAAGGTCATTGAGTAAACCTTTTTGCCTTACCAACACTGAATTCCTTTACAAATATTTGATACAAGGACAACCATACAAAGTTTTTCCTCTGTCTTTTTGCATTTTTGCTTCTGTCCAGGTTTAAGGTCAAGGCTATTGACTAGATCTACAACAGACACTCTCTGTTAACCTCTCTCTCTTCCCAAACGGGAAGAAAAAGGGAATAAGGGAGAGAAATTTATGGATTAGAAAACTGAAAACGCTTTAATTAAAATAACGAAATTGAAAATATAAAAACATATGCAAAACCAGTATCAAACCGAGCTCCCCTGACAGCAATTACATCACTATCAGCACAGATGCTGTCAAGCAGACACTGGGGAAGTCCCAGACTAGACTCAGCAGCAGATGGGAACTGGATTCAGGAGCTGGATTCTGGAGCTAGATTCAGGAACACATAGATTGGGATCAAAGGCAGAAGGGACAGAGTCCTCCTTGGATGCCAGCCATTGAAGAAGACAGCCTGACCCCCGTTGTCACTCAACTTTATACTCAGTATGATGTATATGGGATGGAATACCTTGTTGGTCAGTTTGGAGTCCCTGTCCTGACTGCTTCTCCAAGGTGTGTCCTTTTTCTTTCTGCATCCCCAGTGTGGTATACAAGATTTAGCAATGACTTTAGTCTGCATACCAATCCTTTGTAGTAACTCTGAACACCAAGTATTATCACTGACAGAATAATGACAGAAAAATACACCGTTAAATTCAGAAAGCACAGGTGGTCAGAAGAGACTCAGAGAAAATAAAATCACTGGACATAATTAGTTCTAACTCAAAGCACGACAGCCTCTGTTACACAAAGTAACACAAAGTACTTGTTACACAAGTCAAGTTCTCACTTGACTTTAATTTTTTTTTTCCAGACTCATTCTATTATGAGAATTACTATTACTTCAAATGTAATGAAAATGACAGAAAGTCTTTTTGTTTTAGTGCTTTTGCTTTCTCTTAAAATTTACAGAAGGTGGTCTTTTGTTTAATTTTTGGAGGTAGAATTAAATCCCTAAGAAATTTCTGAATCATTACTTAGTATTTTTTGCCCATAAGGAGAAAATGCAGGTAACCCAGGTATAAATTACTTCCTCAGTTTAATGTAATCCATATAGCACACAACAAGCAGGGTAACATTTGCTTAGCCATCCATGGAATCTGTGAGGAAAAAATGTACTTGTGGCTCACACTTCTAATGTAAGCACATAAATTGATGTTTCTTTCTTTTACATGTTAAGAAGGATCAAAGAGGAATACACTTTTTTTGAAGTCCACTCGAAGCTCCTTGAGCTTGGTTCATCATTAGATTTATACAGAGGATGAACTTTGTCTCTGTGTTTTTCCTAACCTATACTTATTTTCCCACTCAGACCAATCCTTTTTTTAACTTTTTATTCCAAACACTTACTTCTAAGTCTTTTCCTAGCTTTTTCTTTATTGTCAGTATCTGTTTGCTTCCTTTTCTGCTACCTTTCCATTTCTTTTTCATTTCCATTTCCATAAAGAGTAGAGCTCTTTAAACATTTACAGTTTCAGAAGGTTTCCAATCTGCCATTACTATTAAGCTCTTAAAAGAATTCTGAGTCTAGAAACGTCTAAGTAGGACACTGTTAATTCATCAAAAGATTAAAATATTTTTTTAATTGTGTCAATTTAAATTGTAAAGTTCTTGCAGAAATCCTTGTTATTGCTGGTTGTTTCCTTAAATACATTCCGGTGAGAAAAACAAGGCTTGCAAGTGTCAGCAAGATTTGCCTTCAAACTGTTTAGTTTGATTGCATTACATTATAGAATGCTTCATTACTAGTTTAACCTCTCAAAGGTTTTCAACTGCTGTTTTATTTAGCTATACTGACTACACTGCCTACAGCAACTCCAGGCAATGATTCCCCCAGTGGCATGCATGAGCCGCCCTGCTCTACTGCAAAAATACATTATGGCTGAATTTGCCCTCAGAGTTTGGAAAGATCTAAAGTCTTTGGAGACTAAAAATGTGTTTTTTTCTTTGTTTTAGCTGGCAGTATGAGCCTCTGGCATTTTAAAGTGCAAGTCATTAGCGTCCACAAGGGTGATGTTAATATGTCTGTATTTCAATCTCGGGACATTTTCCAGTTGCTTCTGCCACAACAATCTCTGCCATCTCAGTGCTTTTTAAGCCCCTTGTGAATTCAAGTAAGCTTTGCAATGCCAGTAACAATCACTGTAGGCTTCAGCTGAAACCAGTTGCTATCTGATTTATTCTTTTTGCCGTAGTTGGCAGTGAGGTTGAAAGTGACTTGGAGCTGCTTGATGGCAGCGGGTGGGAATGAAGAGAATGAGGCATGTTAGGTTTAGAAACATTGAACACAGCCAAAAGAGAAGCTAGAGGTTTTTGGACAACTGTTTCTTTTTTAATTATTTGTATCTGTTATTTTAAATTGAGGAGCTGTGATCAGACTTGTAATAATGCTCAGTTGCACATACAAAATTCTGGCAACAGTGATAACATGGCTTCAAGAAATAAAGGCGAACTAAAGGATCAATTGAAGCAGTCAAGAGCGTAGCCTGAGGGACCAGATGACAGTCTTCATTGATGAGAAGGATGGAATCTGTCAACAAAGGTAATGCCTTGCGGGAAATGCAATAAGGCAACACAGAGAGATCGAGGGCTGACCCTTTCACCCAGTGTGTAAGCACTGAGTGTGGATGTACAGCGTGTTTGGTCAATTGCTGTTTGCTTTCACTGGGAGGAATGTCAGAAATATTCACCCTTCCCTTTTAGACTGCTTTACTGTATTCCCTCCAGTTCCCAGCTCAGGCATAATCCCAGCTCCCACAGCTAAGGGGAATGTAATCTAATCAGAGGGATGGGGCAGAAGAAGAAAACAGGTCTGAATGTGAAGACAACTGAGCAAAGCTAAAAATACAAACCTTTTGGCAAGTGTTGCTATTTTTAGGCATTTCATTTGGTCATGGGGAAAAATTAAGCATGGTGCCAAGTCAGTAGCGCCTGGGGGTTAGATCACACGGTTTCACAGGCGGCACTGCCTATCCCTGTTGTGTAAATATATAAAAGGACTGACGACTAAGAAATACAGTTTCTCTCTAGTTTTCTTCTGATTCATTATTGTTTTCCCCCTGAACGTCTTTAAATTAAGGACTTGTGAGGGGATTATTCTCTCCAAGCAGAGAGGGCCTCTCTGGCACAGGTTGCTGTCCCCTCCTGCCGCCAGCGTCAGACGCGGGCCCTTCGGAAAAGAGCGGGAAGAGTCACCTGCGCACGCGTGCCCTCATGCACGTGTCAGCCATCTTGTCGCCAGCCCGGGGACGGCTCAGGGCGAGAGCCTGCACGGAAGGGATAATCCTGGATCACGTAATTACTGCTGTCTGCCTGGTTTGGTGCTTACACAACTGAATCTCTTGCACACAAAGCGTATGAAAAGTCCCAGAAGGGTCGCCGTTTAGGTGAAGCCGATCCAGATCTTCAGACCTGCAGGTAGTGAGATCATGGTGTGTCAGCTAAAAAAAACCCCAATCCTGTTAATCCATTCATTTTTGCACTACTTACTATGTTTATGGATAAATGTACAACTATTCAGATGTTTCTAAACTCAGATTTCCTGAAAATGTCACAGTCCTTATTCTGGTCCCAAGTAATTTTCTTTTGGAACACTAACTTCTATTGATAATACTGGGAGTGCATATATATTCATTCTGGCCATTTCCTTTTTTCATGTGTGTTATAGCAGCAAGTAGCTCTGATCCAGGCAAGACCTTACAGAAGTTCATGTGTTACTCTGAATGTCAGTAATAGTTTATATTGTCTGACCTGTTTACACACTGGCCTACAATGAACTGAAAACTTCAATATACATTTCAGGTCTGATCAAAATGGAGCTGTTCTGGGCCTATGCAGAACTAGAAATGGTAAGGATGGGTGATGCAAGTGATTAAAAAACAGAAC
>NW_008628128.1:10360-36516 GCF_000691845.1 Merops nubicus | reverse complement strand
TCCCTTCCAACCTAAATGATTCTAAATGATTTTAAATGATTGAATTTTTTAAACAGAAGAAATCCTCCAGTACCAACAAAGCAAATCTGCTCCAGCTCACCAGACACCGGAAGCGGCTCATGAGTAGGTTTGTCCACTCAGTTGACAGTGTGTTGAGGAGGACCGGGCCAGCACAGCCTCTCCCACATCAGGTCCCACAACACACACTCCATGCGGCATGGTACAAAACATGGGCACATCCATCCTCTCACCCACATGCCAGGATGCACAAATAACCTGCTCTGCCAGCTAGAGGCATGATTTGCAGAATTTATTTTTTTTCAAATCGGCTTGAAAAAATGTTGTTCTTCAACAGGAAAGATGAAATTGAGATCTAGATAGTTTCAGTCCACCCAAAGTGAGGTG
The DNA here is from genome assembly GCF_000691845.1 of Merops nubicus. Lineage (NCBI taxonomy): Eukaryota > Metazoa > Chordata > Aves > Coraciiformes > Meropidae > Merops > Merops nubicus. The sequence continues at coordinate 36,111 of NW_008628128.1, read as the reverse complement.
TTTCTGAAGCCCTGGGCAGGTATTTTTGCCCTTGTCAGAAAAAAATTATTTACATTCAGTGTTCAAAGTAACATTTCAGGAAGTCAAAGGATTTTGTAGAGTGAAAGTCCCATGAGGTTTGGCTTTTCTGAATTGTTTGCCCCCTGCATTAGGGCTGCGTGGGGGACTGAAACTTCCCCTTGAATTAATCTGGAATTTACGAAGACTTTCCTTTGCCTAACACTTTATTTATCGGGAAAAACAGCGATCACCTGAAAAATCCCATTTATCAATTCTGCAAAAGGGGCTGTGAGAATCTGGTGCAGGGATACAGATTTTCCCTTTTTGTCCCTTGGCCAGAGTCCTCATGTTCCCCAGAGGTGATGCCCCTCGCTCATGATCTGTCTTTGCACGATAATCCCCGAGCAGCAAGAGGAGAGCTGTCATGGGATGACTTTCTTCTATCCATTTCCCATTACCTTGGCAGCACACAAGCCATCTACTTTGTTTGACATGAGGAGTTACAGGGTGTATTTAAATTATATTCACAGTTCAGACCCACAGGTAATGCCTCTCGCTCAAAATACTCCACAAGGTACGAAGTTGCAGCAGCAGAGAATATGCCCTGGTAAATACAGTCCTGGATGGATGTAGGGAGAAAGCAGCCTTGCTCAGGCACAAGCAAACCAAAAATGGGAGGAAAATGGAGCCAGACCCATTGCCCATGTCCCTTTGGCCCACCACAGAAATTCAGGAAGGCTGCATGCATGCGCTGTCTGGGGAAACTACGGCAGAAAACAGCTTCTTGTGCTGTTTCCAAGGTTTTAGCAAGGATACGGCAATTTGTCAGCAGCATTAATATGAAAACATTAGAGATGAACCAATAAATGCTACCTCAGAGATGCTTCTAAATTGCCTAGTTAGTTGTGAGACTGGCAGAAGTTACACAGACAGTTAAAAAGTATTTCAATTACTTGCAACATTTACTGAAGGTCAGTAGCTTTAGATTACAAATAATCAGCTCATTCAGAAATATCAATTGCAACAACAAAGGTGTTCCATTTGATGCAGGAGCCTCATCCAGGGAATCTATGTTTGTAAAAGCCACTTACCTATGCAGATTGAACCTGCAGTTCCCTGTCCCATCCTTCATGTCTTGCTTATTTACAACACCTGATCATTGCCTTTTTTCCAGGGATGTGGTCTGACAGCAAAGGAATGGATACCATTTCACCAGCTGATAGAAAAGTGCATACATCATTTATAAGGTCTAAAATGATGGACAGTGTCTGTCTCATACCTCATACTTCAGGAAGAGGTTAAATTTGTGGAAACTTTTGCAAGATGGAGTGTTTAAATCTTCCATACAACTCTTGGATAATAATGGCCTAGGTAACCTTGAATGAGAAGAGAATGCCTCAGAAAGCAGTTAAAATTTAGCATCCTTTCAGAAAATATTTTTGCCTACGAGGAGGTTTTGAGGAATATATATTTGTTAGTATCCTGGAAACACTTATTATTTTATTCTCTTATGAACAGTACACGAACAAAAATATAGTTTTAAATATTATTAGTTTCTCAGTAATTCACTGATAAATTAATTGTGTCCAGGCCATAAACTGCACCCCATCACCAAATAAAAAATCCCTAAAAATTGCTCATCTTCTTACTATTGGCATAGTTGTCTAGGTATTAAATTCTGCCCTTCCTACTTGCAGCTTCAGGACGTTATTACCTTAGTTCCCCTTAGTTGTGATATCATCATGTGTCAATGTTATTTAATCATCAGAGAAGACAGACAAACATTTTGGTTTTATCAACACAGAATCATGAAAAGCTCAAACAATCAGGAAAAAAATGGTATATATAAATTAGTTTTATGAGATTCAGAGCTTTTTCTAGACATTCTTGCTGTGCTTTTTTCATAGATCCCGTAGTAAAATCTGTAACACGGTTAATTAAAAGAGTTTATCAGAAGCATCATAGCTGGGAGTCCTTCAAAGCACAGCTGATCTTAAAAACTCCAGTTTGGCACAAAGCAACCACCTGTCAATATTTCAATTACTGCCCTCCCTGCCTGATTACACTTCAATTGTTTTCCAATAATTATTATAATCATCTACCACACGGCAACTAGCTGCTTCAGGGTTTTAGGTGAGAGGCAAAGAACTGCAAACCCACCCAGTCATTTGTACAGATTTTCCTCAGGGCAGCTCCTTGTTTGAACAGCTGCTGGTGAGGCACAAATCAGCCTCAGTGCTAAGCCAAGCCTGGATAGTATGATACATCCCAATTTCTGGGTTTTTTTTGGTTGTTTGTTTTTTTTTTTTTTTTTTTTTTTGTTTTTAGTCCTAATTTGGGTCCTGCACATGACCAGATGCTTTCCCTACTGGAAATAATTTCTCTAAATTAAAGGCTGCTGCAGTGTTTCAAGCCCATCAAAGATTTGTCATTGGACAGGCTCCTTCAACAAAATGAGTCAGTGTCTCAAATCTTCGCATCAAGAGCCGGTTTTCATTTGATGAAAGCACCGAAAAAATCATTCGCCAATCAGGATATTTTTCTCTGCTAGATTTCATGGGAAGGAAAGATCTCAGTTTTGTTTTTATCTAACAGTAATAAATGGCTTGGATCTATTGTTATTTATGTGGCATTGTCCCAAGGAAAAACAAACTGAAAATCATGACCCACCCTGCTAACACTGCAAAACATCTGAAAATGTTTTATCTGTGATGGAAGTTAGTGCAAGGTAACCTACAAACTCTGAATATTTCTAACCCAGTCTCTTATGATTTTGCACTGATTTCATGCCCGTGTAAGTTCATTTGAATGGGTAGAACTTCACTAAATCTATTTCTTCAGGCTGCTGTGAGGTTTAAAGTGATCTGATAAACATTACTAGGGACAAAATCTTGAAAACCTGTTAAAATCTGCTGGGATTTCAATGGAGTCAGGAACCCATGTCTGAGGATCAAACACCTGTGAGGCAACACATTGTATATTATTATGCTGCTCAACCCTGGTAATAATTATAATTGTTATGCATGGGGAAGTCAGGGAGATTATGATGCTGGCAATAAATAGCATTGCTTTAACAACAGAGAAGCGAGATAGCACACACTGGGGTGAGAGGAAGGCAGAAATAGCGACTCTCATATCCTACAGTGTTTGCACTGAATCTAGCAACTGGGGAGAAGGAGAGGCACACTGTTACCAACAGCTCAGGGAAGACTGCAGCCTAACGTGCAGCTCCAGCCCAGAAGCAAAAAAGCAGTAGAGAGCCCATCTGGACAGATGGGCAAGTCTTTGCTTCCTCCCATCTCAGAAAAGATCCTGCCAGCTGAGACACCTGCTGAGCTAGGCTGGCAAAACTCTCCTCTGAGGAGAGAATGAAAAGACAGGGTCAGTTTTCAATACAAGATGAAAAGAGGAGCCATGAGAAAAGCAGGTAACAGAAGAATGAATGCATGAGAAAAATTGCAGTGGGAAGGTCTGTTTTCTCCATCTCAATAACCCATAAAAAGAAAACTTTCAATTTTGTTAATAAGGGAGCATGTTGAACCAGTAACCACAGAAATGCTTATTCCACACAGTGTGCAGTCAGTCTGCAGAGCTTCTTGACATTTTCAGGGCCCACAGATGCTTATGATGCTTCAATTTGTACGGATATAAAACACATCTACAGGATGATGGAAATAGAGGGAGAGCTCTTACAGGAGAATCCAGGTCAACTGTTAATTAGCAGAGGAGGAGGTTCAGCCCAAAGGAGTTCTCCCCAGAAGCCCATGGAAGGCAACCTCCACCCGGCAGGGGAGCAGGTCTCCTGCCTGGGGAGAGCTGCTAGTCGTCTCACTCTGGAGGGTGCCAGGGGCCCGTGCCTGGGGCCAGCAGCACCGCTCTTGCTACTAACCTCTCCTTCACCTCCTAAATCTCACCCTCTTCCTCCTGGCCCTCAGGAGCATTTCCACACCAAAATGCTTGTACTATCTTTATTATCTCTTCCTAACTCCACTCTTCTTCTGACCACTTGCCCAATATAGAATGACATTACCATCAACAGGCAGACCAGCAGCCAAACTCCTCCCTCCACTCCCACATCACACGCCAGAGATTCAAAGTGCCAGACAACTAGAAGAATGACCAAGTCAACACACTCAGCCACCACAATACACATGAAAAAAGGGAGCAAGCTGGGCAAAGACCCAAGCCATAGGAGATGGCAGCAGCCAGGCCTTGAGCCCAGTTGTATAGTAGGGAGTCAGAGACAGCTTTGTGTTCTGGCCTTGCTGTCCTGGGAGCTCCATCTGTCACAAAGAGTCAAGCAACCCTCCCAATAGCCAGAATCCTCATACACCACAAAATCAAACCTTGAAAACCCACTGCAAGCAGTCAGTTCTTATAGAGGTGGCTTCTTGCCTCATCTCCAAGTTAATGTGGAAGGTGGGAGCACCTGGTGGTGATCTCCTCATCAGTTCCCACCCAAAGCTGGCCAGACCCTGAGTGAAAACCAATCAGGAGGGTCTTTCTTGCCTGGCTGTGGACATCATTCATATTCCAACCCTCATTCAGGGCTGGAGGTTTAACCCCAGCACTTGACTTCCACTGTTCCAGCAAAAGAGCACCTTCCCTGATGGTGAGATTTAGGATAAGCTTGGTGCTTTGGCTGGAGTTCTATCATATGACAGCCTTTTCTGTTAGTCATATATAGTTTGCCCTGAGATGTAGTAGTAAAACTCTTGAATTAGTCTTTCTGTTACCCAGTGCTCAGGCTATTTTTTGGCTTGGATATTTACAACATAAATGTCCTTCTCCACTTTTTCTCTTCTGCTACTTGTGTCACATCTTTCTGCTACAGAAGCCCATAATCTAATTGGGTTTTGTTGTTTGACTCCTGCCCTTCATGTGCTATGGGTATTTAAAATCTGTTGTTCTCTCCTTGATTTCTGGGAGATGAGTTGCAAGGCCTGATGATTGGATGTGTATATCAGCCACCAAGCTCATGGTTGTAGCATATTTCTGAGAACTCTGAGCCCAAATCAATGAATCCACTAACCACAAGCCATACTATTTGGAAACTCAGTGCCTGTATAGATGATGTCTGGGAGCAGACCACCACTGCTAACATTTATAAAGCACATCGCCACTTGAACTGTCCTGTGCATGTAAGTTGTTAGTGTCTGACCAGCTCCTGTCCTTTACCAAATGCTCTGTCTTGTTTATTTTGTGGCATTAGGCAAAAAATATTAGCAGTAGTGACAGGATATTTTTGAAAGAAACTATGCATAAATACCTCCCCAGAAACATATGTAATTGTTGAGGTCAGGAACTCCATAGTGGCAGACCTTTGCAGAGCTGGCTATATGAAAAACACTTTCAATCCGACTTCTGTTGGCAGTGCACAGACAGCACCACAAGATAGTCTATATACTTTTTTTATTCAATTTATGTGAGTTTTTAAAATGCATATCTTTGAAAAATATAATTATATCAATATTGTATTTATATCAGTTGACATGTTAAATCCAGGTTTCCTTACAAAAATTGTGTAATTTTGTGAAGTGGTCCATTTAGCAGAAGTTGTTTAAGGTTATACCATTAATTCGTGAAGTTAAAGCACATCACATGGTTCCAAATCGTGTTGATTTGCAGCCTACAAATAGGCCATCAAGAAGATTTACCATAAACCGTTCACCATTTATCGTAATAGCTTATAATTCACTCCTATTGCTGCCACCTTCCTCCTCTGTCATGTTAAACTTCTTCACCTGACCTCTGCTCGCCTACTTGTTGTCTGCTCTGAACCATTTTAAAGTTTCTCTGTGCTTTTTTCCCACTCATTTGAGCTCCTGATAAGTAATATTGCTCTGTTGAGCCATCCTTAGATTTCTCCTTCTTCTATGGCTTCAAATTGGCTTGTACTTTGCACCAGTGCTCGTTTAAAATTAGGCAGCTACTTAAGTGCTTTGCTGAACTTGGGTGTCCTGTGTGTAATTCAGTTAAATCTTTTCCCTGCCTTGAGGTCTCCCCTCACTGCTTTGCGTTGATTAGTACCGTTCTCTTCTGATAGAGGCTTTTCTGGCAATGTCAATTTTGCAGTTACTTTTCTTGTTGAACTGGTAGGAAAGGTCATTAACTTGTTGTCCGCAGTCCATTCCTGGTTGCCAATGGACTGTTCCCCACAAACTAAGGGTCAAGAATTGCCCTAATGTTCAGTTGATAAGCTCCTGCTCCAGTAGCTGCAATCTCTGCACTTGTACCATCAAGTGTAAATGTACACCCAGCAGCAGGATAATGACACAGAGCCATGACGGCAGCTTCCGTCGAGAAGAGGTTTCAAGGACTGAAGCTAATAGCTATTGCTAAAGCTATCAAAATTATATTAAAAATCACTGTATTGCTCTTCCTACTTAGGCCTTTCAGCCCAGTGCACATCACAAACACCAAGACAGGCACTTTCCACTAATGCTGCTTCTCTCCAAGGTTTCCACCTTTAATACCACTCAACTCTCCTACAGCTTTGATTTATTTTCTCACCTTTTCCACTACTCTGTTTCTTCCAGAGCTTACATACTCTTTCTCTAACCCTGCTCCCTTGGCAGTAAAAGTCCGGATTTCTGTCTCTATGTCTTGGCTTCTCCTCCCTCTCCACCACGGGCCATTCAGCAGCCCTCTGACCAGCACCACTGCTCTTTGCAGATGCAGAGAGACCACAGCTCTTTCCATGTCCTGCCCGGTCAGGCGAAGGAGCCCCTACAAGCACTGGTGGTCCCCGCTGCATCAACCTGAGGAGCTCCTGTCCCACAGGGGGTGAGCAGGGTCCAAACGTCTACACTTGCGGGTAAGCCATTTCTCCTGCTATTACGGGCAAGCAAATTTCCTTGTATAGTGGAAACAGCGAGATGCTCCGTAAGTGGTTCCCATAGCAACAGTATCCAGGTGAAAATTCCTGCAAGAGCTCCCCTCCCCCCACCCCTCTCCCCACCTCTCCTTTCTCTGCGGTGGTGGATTTCCGTGGCAGGAGGGGAGCAGAAGGGATGCTAACCAGGCGCTCTAAGTGCCTTGGCCCAGCCTCGTGCGACACGTACTAAGCGCTGCTGCTGGAAGCGGCGCAGCATGCCCACGCCACTAGCTGGGCGGCTCCTCGCCCATCTAGGTACAGCAATCAGCAACGGTCAATATGGACTGAGGAAACACCTTCGTTTTGTGGAAGGACAACATCAGCTGATTTTTAAGGCTTTGCAAAGGTGTTTATCTGCCATCTTGATTCTGCTGTGCTTGTCATCTGGGTCCTGCTCTGCGCCCGACAGCCCTCACGCAAAATCACCACCTCCTTCTGCAGCAAAATTATAACAGAGCATTAAGCAAGGGAGCTAAAAAGGTCTCAGGACACAAGAAAGGAAATTCTCCAGAGTAAGCTGCTGCAGCACCTGGGAGGGGAAAATACAGATATCACCTCCCTGCTGTGAAAGGAGGACAAGGCTGCACCTGTGTGGAGAGCTTCACCTGGGGCTTCTGTTCAGCCTAAACAATGGGTGCAATGGCCACACACCGAGGTCCTCTTTCAGGTCTGCTGTGGCTGTCCTGCCTTGTGCAGGTGGGAGGGTCTCTCAGTTATCCTGAGTTCAACCAGCAAAACTGACTGGCTACATGTAGATCAGCCCCTTACCTTAGCTTGCTGGCTTTGCTGGAGAGACACTTGAGGAGAGCCCAAGCCCTTTCTTTGGCAGTGCAGTTGGAGGATAACATTCAGCCAAGTCGTATTGTAACAAACAACTCTTAGGATGGAGGAGCCATCAACAGAAAAATTGATTTCACATCCATATTCCATAGTTGGAATTATTACCTGTAGGTAATAACAAGGCTTAGGAAATATTGAGTTCAGCTTGGCCAAAATTAGAAGCAAGAAGGAGATAATCATAGGTTATCACTCATCTCCTTTGCCAGGGTCTTTGCACAAGTTACTGGACCTCAAGCTTTTCTCTCCAGCTGTAAGGGCTAGAAATACGCTCTTCATTCAAACAAAAGGTTAAAGTGACAAAATAGCAAGAGCACCAGGAACTGTAAGTAGAATGAATATTTCTATGGCCATAACAAATGTATTAAAAATGGCAGCACTGAATTTGTTTACATATCTGATGGACTCAATGAGAATCACTCTATTAGTATCAGGGAATTTCCCAGGAGTCCAGAAATTGCTGTTTCTGCTAGCAGTTGTATCAGCTGTGTGACCGTTGCAATATAAGAGCAAGAAATAACAAGAAGCTGCAAAACCCATCAGTTTCAGTGTCATGTCCCATATTCAGATCTGAAGCTTCTCAGTGTTTAGATCTCCATTATACTTGCTAGATACTGCTTGCAGTAGCTATTTGATATTGGCAGATTACTGACAGTCATATCCTCCGAGCAGTTGCTAATAAGTGTGAGCAGCCCCACAGCCAATGGAGTCAGATTCTCCTTTCTGCCCCACTAGCCTCTGTTAGGACACAAACACAGCTGTGCAGGGTCTTATTCCAACCCACTAGATGCAGAGAACTGAGTTTCTCTCTCCTTGCTACCAGCCTACACTTGATCACACAGGTACCTGGGGTGGCCAAAGTGGGGTTGTGCCAATACGTGCTAGGACAAAGGTGCCAGCAGGTATCCAGGGTGGTGGTGATTAACTTTACAAGGGCTCCAGCTCTTCTGTAGTGCCGCTCTGTGAAATATCATTTACAGCCAGAGGAGGGTCGTCCTCAACTACAAGCCATTGCTATGTCCTAAAACCATACAGCCAGGCTATGGCTTAGCTGACTAATATAGCATGGAGAGAAAGCGACCCTGTGCCAAAACATTCTCGCAGAGAAAGGGATGGATTTTCTTCTTGTTGTTGTTTTTCTCCTCAAGGTTCGCTCCTTAGGTCTCAGTAAAGAACCTTAAACTTTTCGCAGCTTTGATTGGGAGAGATCTCAGGAGATCTCAATCCAACTCTAGCTCACAGCAAAGCCAGCTCTGAGATCAGATGAGGCCGCTCAGCAATTTATTCAGCCAGATCTTGAACCTTCCCACCAGGCTGGAGGCTGCACAGACTGCCTCAACAACCTGCTTGATTGAATATCCTTGTCAAGGACTAAGAAGGGGCAATCCATTGACATTTCAGGGACTCTGAAGGCTTCACAATCTGTGATGGAATATGTCTAGTGACAGAAAATGTCTGATAGGATTCACTGGCTCCAGCTTGCTATCAGAACCTAGGCAGAAAGGTATGACTGCCAGTGAGGGAAGGGAAAATGTAGAAGGAGCAGACCAAGGAGAGACCAAGGAGACCTTTTCTAAAACTAGCTCAAAATCATTGGAAGTGGCTCTAATCTATTTGAATCTGAAAAAAAAAAAAAAAAAAAAAAAAAAAGACTAGATATCTTTCCTTTGGAGTCCTAATTCTGAAGTCTAGTGCTCTAAATTCATAGCTTGTCATTGCATCTCTGAAGTGCAGAGTCCTCTTGCTCTTGCTTGTAAGAGGGAACGGAGTGATTTTTGCTCTTACCTTAGAAAACTGCAAGAGGAAAATTTTTGATCAGAGTCTGTAGAATATGTAAGAGAATTACTGGATGATCTTTAAAACTACCTGAAAATAACTCGAAGTCTCTGCTAATCTGAACTGTGCTGTCAGCTCTCCTCAGGGACTGCCACCCTTGGGGTAATTGCGGTGTATCACAGATTGCTTGACATGCCCTGGAACAGGAGGAGCAGTGCAGCTGCCAGAGCCTGCGAAGCAGAAGCCTGAGACAAGGAAAAGGCAGGTTCCCATGGCCTTTTTAAGGATCTCAAGAATAAAAGATAGAAAAATTATTCTGAAAATACCTGAAGAGCTGTGGAGAGCTGTAGCCTAACATCTTTCTTTCTCCTGCCATGCTCAGCTGTCTGAGCTGCCTGACAACACTGACAACATGCCTGCTGCCAGCCTCACTGCTTCAAATTTATTTTACTGTAAAAGGTGCTGCAGCAAAGGAAACACTGCAATGAACCTGTTGCTGGCACAGTGAGGGACAGTAGAGTCATACTATGGCTGTAGAGTCCTAGAGAAACTAAGAAGCAAGCTCCAGGTGCAGCAGGAAAAATGAAACAGCAGTAAGAGGATAGTCTGTCAATCTCTGTTAGGGAACTAGTCTGGGATAGCCTGCTATAACCATTGAATATTCCAGATGTGCTACCTTTCATGTGAGCCAAATGCCCCATGACTAGTGGGTCCCAAAAGGAGCCAGTGCAACCTTGTCTTCCCTGTTACCAGACTACCCAGTCACTCTTGCCAAAATCAGGGCCTTGAGAAGGCAAAGCAAAAGAGAAGCATCCTTTTTCTTTTTTTTTTTTTCTTTTTGTGCAGGTTTATTGTTAAGGCAGGAAATCGATACAGAGATCATATTCTGTGATTCTGTGATATGCCCTTGGGAAGAAATGCTGTTCTGGCAGTGATGAAGCTATGTAGACCCCCTAGCTCTCAGCCAAGGTAGGACTATGTGGCTGCACGTGGTGATTGACAGAAAGGGAAGGTTACAAGCTCTCTGCTTTTTCTATGTAGAAAAATATGCCGGCACCATTTTCTATTTATGTGGGACTAGCAAAGGGAGGGCTGGTGAGAGGGGAAAAGGGGGCTTTCGGGAAATGGAAAACAGCAGGAGAGCTGGATTTTCTTTGCTACGCTATGCAAATAAAGCAAGCCAACATGACTCTGAAACTGAGCTGATAAATCTGATTCTCATTTCTCAGAAGGCTCCTTTCTACCAACCTGACAATATATACATACATTACAGTGGCTACATATTACTTTCTGCAAACAAGAATCTTGACAATTCATTTTCATAACTTACCTGCCTCCTCATCGCCAGCATTTGACTGTTTGACAAGTGACTAATGCTTAGCAATGTGCAAATAAATGCAAATAAAAAATTGCCAAAACTTCCCAAATTGAGAGGTGGGCTTTTTTTTTTTTTTTTTCCCCCACATGCAGCACCCAATCTGGTGTCACCAGGTTCATTCTACACAGCAGTGGTCAGTAACAAACATTGTATTGGAAGGAGAAGAAATAACCTGAGCTTTGGATGAGATGTATCATGCACATTTACTACATGAACAAACTATGTGCCTGCAAAAGGAGCAACATTTGGGTTCAGCTACACTGGAAGTCTGCCACAGCTTAGAGAAAATGTGTGTGAAATGGCTAGAATCAAAAAAAAGCCTTTAATGTAGCTCGGCTTTTCAACACATGTTTTTGGCTTCAGAGCTGAGTAACTTATCGACTCTGAAGAATATACATAATCGTTTTGACACGGAGAGAACAGAGAATGCAAAATTACCATAAGTGCAGCCAAACATTTGCTATTTCTGAGCAGTTAGTAGTGAGCTTTCTCTGAGTTCTGCTGGGAACTGATCAGGGAGATATTTTCTGCACTGTGTAGACCCTGTGCAGCTGTTTGCCCAGTATGTGTGTGGAGCAAAAGTCCTGTTGTCTTTCCAGCCATGGTGCCAGATATTCCTGCATCACCACAAGAAAGCCTCATGTTCACGAGGGGCACATCATGGCAGTTTCTTGCTGAGCTATTGCATGTGCTGGCTCTCACTCGGTGATGGTAGATCAGTAATGTTTTCAAAGCTTCCAGGTGTCTCTTAACATTGCTGGAATCTTCTTCATTCACTTCTCTCTTCCATCAAATCTACCTCCTCCGGATCAAAAGTTCTTCTGCTGCTGCTTACCCGTGCACTGAGACCTGCGGCTGCCAGGAACACAGGAGAGCCTGGGGCTGAAACAGCAGCCAAGGCCACCAGCCATCGCTTCCCATTCACCTGGGTAACTCAGGATTCCTCCTCGGTTGGCCTTCCTACCAGGGAAACCTGCTGTTGCCTCAGCTGTAGAAGGCATCTTTCTGCCGGGCCTGGTTCTCGGCCGGCATCCCAGGCACATCCCCAGGACGGTGGTGCCTCTCCTGCCTTAGGATGCTGGCATGTGCACCCTGGCCTCTGCCAGCACGGCAGCTCCTCAGAGGAGGGGCTGGCTCAGCAGCACCGCAGGACCTTCATGGGCCCTGCGGCTGGGGACACGCACGGCTCAGTGGAGGATGTGCCAGCCCAGTGACAAACGCTCTGTCTGCCAGCGCATCAGCTCAGAGCTCAAGGTGATTCACATTGCCTCTGGGCAAACTTCACACCAGGGTGTCTGTGTGATTTTTGGATGTTTTGGCAAGTACCACAGAGACCTACCCTCAGAAGTAGCTGCCATAGATTTCAGCTGGTATTAGAGAGAGCTGAGGAGCTCAGATAAAAGACATCTAAAATTTAACCTTAGCTTTTGTGTTGCATGTGGCATCTTTCTAATTTTCACTTGCCTTTTCTCTCCTCAGTTTACTCGGGCGTCAGCAGCGGGAATGCCAAGCATCACAAGACAAATTGTTCTCCTTGCAGTTCAAGCCCAGAGGGCAGGACAAACTGCTGGAAATATGGCAAGGAAGTCTGCACCATGTCATATTCACAAATTAAGCATCCCTCATTTGAAAGACTGCTTTCCTTCTGCCATAGAAAAGTTCGTATTTTCCAGGGTCAGTTGTCCTGACTACAAGTTTTGACCTGGTTCCAACACACGAAGTATATGGAAAAAACCCACATAATTCTTTATATTCAGTTCCAAGGTACTGAGCATCACATACAAATTGTTAATTTGCAAATCAGCAACAATTTGGCGTGGAATCATTTATTAAGGGGAAATTTGCTTGATTTAGACAATTTAAAGGGTACGGGAATAATTTAGATATTTTAGGAAGTGTGAATATTTGGGGAGATTACCTAATACAAAGTAGTCTCAAAGGTTTCTGAATCCTCACCCATTTGATAAACCATAGCTCCTTTTCACAAACGTTTGTAAGTATAATTACTAACAAAAAATAGTAACAAAGCAACAGTATCCTTGGAGGAAATTATTAAACCAAAATGGTGTGTATGCTCTGCAGTTATCCATGTTCTTGGACTAGGTTTCTATGAACTGTAAGGACAGCCCTTGGCTCAGATAAAATATTTATTAGTAATAAATAATTGTTGTAGAGCTTCAACACCCCCCTCACTGAGCCTAGACTCCATTGCAGGAGGCTTACTGGGCCTTTCCTTTATGCTGCTCTGTAATTCAGGTTTGCTTTTGTGGAAATCAGTTTTTCTTGGTAAACATGTGGCTGTTTTACAGACAAATAGACTTTACAGGGAGTAACCCTCACTTGTCAAATTAAACAGCAGTTCTGTTTTATGAAGTGCACTCTGTAAATGTGTTTACATATGGAAAAATAATTGCCCGTGTCTATAAAAAACTCCGATGTGATGGAAGAGGCAGACTACAGAAGGTAATACTAGTCCTAGGATTGAGGATAACTGACTACAGATAGATATTAATGTTTTTCTTGAATGATACCCAAAACACCCTGTAGTTGCAATTGTATTTAGCAAGCACGCTAGAGAAAGCTGTAGGCTTTCAAAATAATTGTAATGGAATTTTTTTCAATTTTTTGAGAAATTAAAAGCAATAGAAGTTGAATTTTTCATCTCATGGATCATACAAAGTTCCATGACTGCAGTTTTGATAAATAATCATAGTAATGCAGTATGTTATAGTATCTTTGAAACTACCAAGAGTATATGATATTGCAAGTACTTGTTAAATACAGCACAAAGGACATATTCTCTGTTCCTCATCTGAAACAGGAAAGCTATTTAGTACTTTGTAAAACATGCTAAATGGAGTTTGCTCCCTCTTGGAGATAGCTATTTTTCCTTCGTTTTGTGCAGGTGGAATGTTTGAAAATTGCATGAGGCAAGCAATTTTGGCACTTCAGCTTGGAGTACCAAATGTTAGCAAATCATTCTGAATGGATCTGAAGTTTAAGGCTGAAATGTTATTCTGTGTGACAGTGGATGCATTTTCATTTTCACCTATTTACATATTCACAGTCAGAAATGCATGGTAGTTACTGTGTAAAAGGGGCCTATTTAGGAAGAAAAGGCAGGCACCATTTTTGAAAGCCATCAAAGAGTATGTATGCACCATGAAGTGTCTAATAAAGCTTTACCCAGAAATGTTTGTAGCAGAAAGTGGAGTTGGACAGATGCAGAGAGCCAAACCAGGAGAGAAACAGAAATGGTCAGGTCTTCATGTGGGATGCCAAGCTCCTGTGGGTCACGATGCAGCAGAAAACCACCCGTCATGTAGAAAGTGAAACAGCTGTGCTCTGTTTCTCAACAATTTCACACTGCATTTACTCAGGAAAGCAGTAACATGTTTTGGTGAGCAAAAAACATCCCATCCAGGAGTCCTTTTCTGTCCCTTCTCCGTCTCTATGAAAACATCAGGCCTGGGAAGGAGTTAGAGTTGCTATAATACTACAGTTTGTGCAATTGAGATGCTATTTTTGGTGGAGGGTTGTGACTGTCATTACTTCACTCACACCAGTATTTCTGCTTCTAGCTTCCACACACAACCAGCTCTGCTGCTTTTGGGAACTTTCTGGTGCACCTCTAAATGAAATGTCCAAGTATTGTCAAAGGAGTGTGCAAGGAGGGCTGGTCTCCACAGCTTGGTGAATGAAGACATGAAACAGTGGATTATGACTACAAAGAGGCAGGACAGGATAAAAGTTATTTAGGCAGGTGTTTTATGGAGGAATTTTTAAAAAATATAACCTTCATTTTGCTAACAGTAAATTATGGTGATGATGGCAGGAACTGCTTAACCACCCAAGAGCACTGCATCTCCACATTGTATCTGAGCTCAGCTCACCTATCTCAGTGCACAGACCCACACTCTGGATGGGGACCCCTCCTATAGAGAGCACAACTGCACCATGACCACAGCAGCTACTTGAGGGTGACAGAAACATCAGCAAAAAGAGTACCACAACTTTGGGGTAAAATTCTCATCTTAAAGGTGTCTAGAAGTGCTTTTGCTGGAGGCAGGTTGCGTGTCCCTCAGGGACAAGTTTGAGAAGTGGGGTCTTGTAAACCTCTGAGGGTCAGCAAGGCCAAGTGCAGGGTCCTGCACCTGGATCAACACAATCCTCATTATCAATAAAGGCTGAGGGATGCAGGGATTGAGAGCAGCCCTGCAGAGAAGGACTTGGGGCTACTGGTAGATGAAAAGCTGGACATGAGCTGGCAGGGTGTGCTTGTAGCCCAGAAGGCCAACCTGTATCAAAAAAAAACATGGCCAGCAGGTTGAGGAAGGTGATTCTGCCCCTTTACTCTGCTCTGGTGAGACCCAACCTGGAGTACGTCCAGCTCCGGAACCCTCAACACATGAAAGACATAAACCTGTCAGAGTGGGTCCAGAGGAGAGCAATAAAATCGGTCAAAGGGCTGGAACACCTCTCTTGTGAAGAAAGGCTGAGAGAGTTGGAGTTATTCAGCCTAGAGAACAGAAAGTTTCAGAAAGTCACCATTGTAGCCTTTCAGTACATAAAGGGGGCCTAGAAGAAAGATGGGGACAGTCGTTTTAGCAGGGCCTGTTGCAACAGGACAAGGACTAATGGTTTCAAACTAAAAGAGGGTAGATTTAGACTAGATACAAGGAAAAAAACTTTTTATAGTGAGGATAGTGAAATGCTGGAACAGGTTGCTCAGAGAGGTAGCAGATGTCCCATCTCTGGAAACATTCAAGATCACGTTGGATGAGGCTCTGAACAACCTGATCTGGTTAAAGATGTCCCTGAGGATGCTGGACTAGATGTCCTTGAAAGGTCACTTCCAACCCAAAGCTTCTGTGATTCTGTAATTCTGTTTTCCCATCACCAGCTACTTAGTTCTCCAGTAAAAGATCTAGTAAGGATTGCTCCCAGAAACAAACACGTCTATCTGTGTGTAGGACATCATCAGGCAGCAGGCACGATTCACTTGTCTGATTAACCCAACGCGGCTGTTGTTGACCCATGTGTTATAATATTTCATTTCTCCATGGAAAAAGTTTGCTGCATTTCCTCTAGCGGCATTGCTTGTCGACCTCAGCTTCTTCCTTCCTGCACCGAGCAAGCACAGCCCACCATCTTGGCTGAAGACACAAACCATCCACTCTTCTAGTTAAAAGATGATCTTGCTTCAGCAAAGGCCCAAGCACTCTCTCTGAAGGCTGTATTTAATATCCAGAGCATTAAACAAATTGGCGTGGGGGAGCTTTGGAAGAAAAGGCATTTGTGTTCAAATGCCAGAGGCCAGTCCTGGATAAAACCAGGGTCTCCACTCATACAGAGCCACATCTGTGATAATCAGAGCTGAAAGGGAAGCTTTAACCTCTGGGGTTGATGGAGAACAAAATGATGAAAGGATTTTTTAGATGTGAAAAGTTGTATCAAGAGTTTTACTAAATCCTGGATTGGAGGGAAGGTGGAAAATTGCTTTGAAACTGGGATATTTCAGGCTGAAGCAGGTGTGCCTCTGTCACAGTTGAGGGTCAGGGCTGTCCTCTAGACCTGTAGCGGATGCTTTCTGTTAACCCCTCTCCCTTCCCAATGGGGAGAAAGGGAATAAGGGAGACATGGATTAGTAAGCTAAAACTAAAACAGACAATGAAAATAACAACAATAATTTTAAAATTGAATATATACAAGTGCATACAAAACCAATATCAAACCCCCACCTCCCTCCACACCCCACCTCCCCACCCTGATGCCAATTACGTCACTGTCACCACCGATGCTGTGGAGCAGGCACTGTGGAATTCCCAGACTGGACCCTGTGTATTCAGAAGCTGTGTTTTGGAACTGGACTCAGGAACACAGAGATCTGGATCAAAGGCAGACTGGACAGAGTCCTCCTTAGATGTCAGCCTTTGAAAAAGAGAGACTGACCCTCATGATCCCCTGGCTTTATACTGAATACGACCCATATGGGATGGAATACCTGGCTGGACAGTTTAGGGTCACCTGTCCTGGCTGATCCTCCCCACAGGTGCAGCCTTTTACTTTCTGCACCCTCAATGTGGTACATGTGATTTAGCAGTGACCTTGGCCTGCACACACCAATCCCTGGTAGTAACTCCAAATATGGGACGTTATCACTGCTAGAAGCAGATACTGTCAGAAAAAATATGCTGTTAACTTCAGAAAGTGCAGTTAGAAGAGACAGAGCTAAAAAGTAAAATCACTGAACAGAATTAGTTCTGTTCTAGCTCAAAACAGGACAGCCTCACATACTGAACATTTCAGATATTTTCGTTTCATTCCCTCTATTTTCTATTCTCATTCCCTCAGATATTATTTACTTGTTTCTTCCAACAATATGATAGCATAAACCAGGCAAGCTGCAAAGTTTTTCTCCAAACACCTGATTTAAATAATGCATCCATTAATTTTTGCACCAATAGTGGTACAACATAAAATAATACATTATTTTTCAGAATCTGATTCTCCAAACATTAGACCATTTGACTAAAATATTTGTAATGTATAAATAGTTACTCTTGTGCATTAATGTTTTCAGGCTCAAAGCTTTAATGTGTTATTTTAAGACACAAATATTTTCCAAGGTGCAAAATGTAAATGCAACTATATTTAAGTCTTCCCTGAAATAAAGCATGACAAAGAAAATAATTATGATGGCTTTTCTTCCTACTGAAATAGAGGACTTTTACCAATTTTAACATAACATCCTTAATATATACCTAGAATATTATGTGTATATTATATTGTTACTCTGTAATTGGTTCGTCTGATTATAATGATTACACTAAGCTGGCACAACAGTATAGCTACCTGGTGAAAGTACTTCTGTAGAGCTCACATACACCTGCTCACTGAAGGCTGTATTGGGTCTTTGGAGGTCAGAAATGCTGATTTCCAAGGATGGTGGCTTTTTAACACCGCTTACATTTCATTTCAAAATGAAGATGATTATTTTCTAAGTGGTCCTTAAAATAAAATTAAACCCTGTGTCCTGGTTCCGTGTAAAAAAGGGGTTCAGGGCAGGACCCACACGGAACAGAACTATGTACTCGCCTCTCCCCCACCCCCTCGAGAGAGAGAGAGAGACACTTTTTTAAAAAAAAAATGAAGTATATTGTTCAACAAGGAACAGAAAACGAAAAAAGGGAGGTAAGGAAAATAATATATATAAAGATCAGGGGAATAATACACAAAGATAAAATATACAAAACCCTCAGAAATGGTTCCAGGGTCCCACGGAGTGAAAGGAGAACTTTCCTCTCTGCGCTCCAAGGCAGGAGTGAAACAAGAAACCACTCCCTGCCTCTTATCAGAGTGTGTGTGGGAAGGGGAGGGAATACAATGGTTTCACCCCCACCTGGGGTCCTCCCAGTTGCTGGAAGGTCACGACCCCACTCAAACCACAACACCCTGTTTCCTAAAGACTGAAATATTCCTTTTGCCAATTTTTGAGAGATTTTGTTATCTCTTGTATGGACTAAATACAAGAAAGGTTATTTCAAAACACACTTAAGAAGTAACTCTTTGCTCTCTACATGTAAAATGGAAAGCATTTAATACAACTCAACCTCTCTGTGATCTGGACAGGGCATTGCAATGGTGATACCCTTCACCAGAGCTGTGCTCTTCCACAGAGAGATTTTGCTGCCCAGCTTCAGGTATGCGCTTGGGCAGGCATCACCAGGAGGAAGGAGTGAGAGGCGAGTTCACACCGATGGTGCCTACTGTTCATGCAAGGAGCAAACCTGGGCACCTCTGCCCTCAGGCACCCTTTTTCCACATAGATGCAAATACCTGTAGGCAGCTGAAAGTCACAGGCTGGACCGCTTGCAAGGGCTGAAAGGTCCCAGCAGTGAACACAGCTGAGGACAGAAGTCTGGTCTTCCTTGTAAACCCTTGTGCAGAGATGTGGGGTGGATGGGGCAGCTGTCAGCCTCAGAGGAGAGGATGTTATCAGCGACTCTGCGTTTCATCAAGTTGAATAATAAAATCCCAACATTTCAGCTCTTCACACGAAGAAGGAAGCAACGCCACACGATGTCCCTTCCTGATGCACATCCTTCCCTGGCATCAAGTGCAGCTTGTTGATTGCTGGTGAAGCTGCCGTGAAAGCCCTGTCATGCTCCTGGCGGAGATCCCTCTGCACGTGGTGGCATTGCTCCCCTTTTTAGGGGCTGAATGGTGGGTGGCACAGAGATCCTGGCCACCATGTTCCTCGGCCACATGCTAGCAATGGCTTTCCATGGATGAGGGGGAGAAATGCCCTCACTCCACTGCACAGAATATTAAATGCCTTTAGCAAGCAATGACCACCCTGAATAATTTCCAGGAGAGGAAATGAACCTCCAATCAATTATGACACTTGATTAGGTTACTTAAATAACTGAATCTCCAGCAAAATCAGCAGTGTCAACTCCCCAACACCAAGTCTGTCATTCAATGGCCCTTACAGTAATTCAGCTCTGCACACCTCCTGTTTTATGTACGTTCCCTTTGCTGTTACTCAACTTCCATCTCGTTACCAGGAGTGTGGATTTCCACCTCATCACTTCACAGCCTTATTTGACCATCACTCTGGTGATCCCTCAGTGACTTTTTATGCAGATTTTTCTTCTAACTTAAAATGCTAGTGCATTCCTGATGAAAACAAACATAGCCTGTGATGGCAATACTGCCATTGCTCAGTTTTATTTCAAGTGAAACAGAAATTCAGCTTCAAAGCCATCAAAGAGGGCTTTGGCCTCTGATAACATGAAAGGCTGCTTTCATAGGAAAGTCTTACAGGAATTTCTAGTGAACATTAGTAGTATGTAATTCACTTATTTACTAATTATAAGAGTGCCAGTGGTAGTAGCAAGGTGGAATACTGAGAATGGCTACTGTCTTCTCACAGTGCTGAACCCATTGAGAAGTCAATGACCCCTCTTCTTCCCACTCCACTGCCTCTTCCCCCTCCAACATTCTCCTCTGATGTTTGGTGCCCCAGAGCTTTGTGCCCCTTCCTCTGGACCAATATTCCTCTACAAAATTTGCCTCACCTCTGAGCAGGAGATAGTTTTTAACCCTGCACACTAGAAGTGGAAAATATGTGGGCAACTACATCTCCTATCAAAATCCTGATCGAGGTGGATAGACAGATGGCAGATTGGAGGGTATAGGGTCCACAGGAGGTGTAGCAAAATACAGACCCAACTGAGTCGCAGGACAGGCAGGGTTTGTACTGGGGTCAAAGCTCTTCTGCAGTCTGTAAGCTTGTTAAAAGCTCTGACAACCTGAGCAGGACTGTTTTGGCAGGGAAAAGCAAAAAACAGGTATCTTTTATGAGAAGATGCACATTTCAGATACTTAAGGGCTAGGTGTGTGAAAGTAGTGAGGATCATACTGCTGTAAATTTAGCAGACCTTACCAGATAAAAATGACCAACAGAGCCTCAGACTGTGAATTCCTTAAAATAGCAGAAACATTCCTGAATAGGTGATGTGGGATTCCCCCCAAAATTGAACTTTCATTTATTACCATTTCCTCAACATAGATCCAGGTGCTGCTGAAACTCTGCACAAGTGACAGTGAAAGACCCTGTCTGGAAAATCACTGGCGGGTCTGGCTGCCATCCTTACACCTGTGGCACAGGTCCTCTGTTGGTGGGTAGTAGATAGAGGTGTGGAAGGGCACCTCTGCTTACCCAGTTTCTCCTTGCCCTGCTGCCAGTAATCCTCATACAGTGTCCCACTCTCTTCCATGTTTATCCTGATCTCAGGTCTGAGATGTGTTCCTCAATGTGCTATAATCCCACAGAGACTCTTGGCTTCAGGAACTAAATATTTTCTGAAAAACAGACATTCTGGTTAACCCCACAGGATGTGCCCAGATGAGGACATGCAATGGATCTCCCAGTGAGATGTTTCTGGTTTGAAATAGCAATTTGATGTAAACAAAACCAGAACTCTTTCCAGCAGGAGAAGTATCTACCTAGGGGAAAGTTTCTCCCCAGAGGACACTGACGTGGAGCTTGCCATCGCTTTGCAAAACAGACATGCTGACACGCAGAGAGGCGCAGCCCCGGCCCTGGTGCAGCTCTGCATAGCAGACGCTCCTCCTGGGGCAACACAAAGGAAAGACGGTGGAATGCCGGGTCCTTTGCCTCCAAGGTGGTCCCAGCCTGAATTCAACATTTCTTACTCTCTTCAGCTCAATGACTGTTACGACTTTTACCTCTTTTGCATTTCCACATCTGTCTTGCTGTCTCTCCAATTATATTTTTTTTCTTTCTTTCTATGCTTTTCCAAACCTACTAACGCAATATTTGAATTATCCTATCCCCTCCCAAACTAACCATGTATTTGTTTTCAAGATTTTCTGGCAGGAGGTTGAGGAGGTTCCACTCCTTTTGTGAACATTGGCAGCTTCTCCAATCACTTGAAGTCTCAGTGAGAGCGATCAGTTGTAACGCTGCTCACTACAGAGCTGATGCTGAAGTTCCTCAGATGAATACTGTTGCTTGTCTCTCATTGTAGCTATAAAAGTCACCAGCTTGCACCGTGGACACATCCTTCCACGAGGGTAAAAATGCTCCTCCAGGACCATTTCCCCACTCAAACCAGGACACCCCTGTTTACCTATCAGCAGTGCTAGTGACACATCTCTGACAAGAAGCTTTGGCTGTAGGGATGCTCCTCCCAGCCAGGCTCTCCCAGCAGCTGACCCCTCCAGGCACAGAGCCTTTGGTCTAATCTTTTACAGCTGCTCTTCAGGTATGTGGACCTTCATTGTGTTAAGCTGTTTTGTACTGTAACACTTCTCTCTGAGCTACCTTGTCAATATGCAGAATATTTACATTTCTTGCTATGGGAAATCTTCTCTTGAGACAGTTCTGTGGTTCTTCCCTGCCCCTTTCTCCTGTTTTTCAAAACCTTTGTGGAAATGGCAGAAATGAGACCAGCATGAGACTCTTCCACTTACTAGAACTGGTTTCAGCAAAACTGAGGAGAAAGATCCCTGCATGTTCTTCCTGATATGACTTTCTAGGGAAAAAATCATTTCTATGTTCCCAGTTTACAGAGCTGAAGCTCACAGCATGGTTCCAACAGGATAGACTCCAGCCACTGGGCTCCAGCCAATGCCCCTTGGAAATATCAGATACTTCAGAATCTGTACACTTTGCTCTGTATTTTGAAAGTTTATGAGGAGTTTTAATCTAGTTAAGATGTATTTAAAGCCTTGCCTCTGCAATCTTCTGAAGGAGGAGTGAAAGGAAACCGATACCCCTTACACACAGAAGGACCCAGCAGTCTAGTGGTGCCCAGGGAGCAGCTCCATACACACCATGAACAACCTTGTAGTGCTTCCTCAAGTTCATGGCTGCAGACCATTTTTACTCCATGTTCTTGGGGTCCAGGTTCTGATCCCACAACAATATGAAATTGATAAATATCCTTTGACATCAAGGAAGTTAAAGCAGGCGAATGACCTGTTAGGCAGGCTGCCTGATTTAGTGCCTTCAGTCATGGAAGAGGTTAGGGGTGGTACAAAGCAAACTCATGTTGCATACCATTAACACACAGCAAAAATCACCGCAGCGCTGAGCAGAAGACCTGGAGAGCTATGGTGAGAAAGGACAGAAATGCTCATCTGCACTTATCCCCTTTAACACATCCATATTTCACTACTGCCATTCCTGCATTGCACTTACACCCTCTTATCAGCCATCACAAAGTATCAGGAAGAAGCCTGACCTTGATTACCAGCTCCATGATGGACAGACCACTACATGTGAAGGAGAAAAATCTTTCAGTTGCTGAATTCAGAACGTGCTGTAAAAATGAACAGCCTGAATTTGTCCAACTTGAGCTTCCGATCTCTCAGTCTCACTCTGCCTTTATTGTGAAGTTAAAAAGCCATATCCGTATGGGACAATTTTCTTCTCCATAAAGGAACATGAGAACTATGGTCAGATCACCACTCAGCTGTCTCCTAGATGAAACAAATGGACCAAGTTCCCTATGCCTTTCAGGTATGCTGTTCTTCAAGCTAGGAAGAGAGCTCACTTCACATCAGCCTTTTCAATTCAGAAGCAACATGGACCCAGTCCATTTTATCCACTGGAGATGAACCAGAGTGTCTCTTGCTTCATCCTAACCTCATCACTCAGGATAGACTTTTTTCCTTTCTTCTGCCTGCCCCCAAACACCTATTATTTGTTCTGTTTCACCAATGGCCATCACAAACCACTCCATCCTCTCTTGAAGAGCACCCTGTGCATTGTTTCTGTCTCAGTGAGAGTCTCAGAGCAGGGGGGCCATGTCTGATGTTGTGTTTGCAAAAGCACCGTGCATGCCTGGTGTGACAGAAAGCTACTGCTAAAGTGTGTGTATTCTCAATAAACAATGCAACCTGCAAGCCACAGACACCTGTGTAACATCAAAGTTATTTTTAAAAAGAACAGCAATTTCTAAATATACCATTGAAACTGAAAAAATAAAGAAGCCTATTTATAACTGTAATATGTAGTCTGTTTAAGGTGAGTCACACAGTTTCTGCAGCTCCATCAAGTTGCAATCAAATCTCTGCACATTGGTTTTTATAATTACTCTTTTAACTGCTGCAATACCTCTAAGGATTACTCCATGCCAGACCCTCTTTGTGGTACAGACATCAAGCACCTAAAAAGAGGAGCAGACAGTCTCCAGTGAGGCAAGCTTCAACCTCATAATGCCCAGAAATGTCATCCTGGGAAACATGTACAGTACCAATGTAATCTTGTCCGTGCTCACAGGCAACGAAACAGTATTTTGCTCTCTCTTCTAATGGACATTGATCATAGAGAAGCTGAGCAGGGACAGACCCAATACACATTTTTATAAAATCACTTAAATTTCTTAGCACTTAATGTCAAGTCAGAGGCTGGGACACCCCTAGGCTGATGCCAAGGCTCTCAATATGCAACATGTGGTAGCACCCATCTTGGTGCCACATCTGCACAGGCCATTTCTCTTCTGCTGTACCAGAGATCAGCTGCAGCCAGAACCTGGCTCTGAACGCATGGAAAAGCCATACCTGTTGCAGCACTGAACACTTAGGGTTCTTGCAGCAGGACAGCCAAAGAACTGAGTTCAATTCCTGTTGGATGAGGTCCACACTGTACTGCACCCTTGGTATTTTAATATGCACCAAAAAACACCAAAAAAACCCCAGCATGTCCTAAAAAGCCACTGAAACAATAGTCTTGTCATGGATTCATCTACACTACTGGCTACATTAAAGGTCTTGCCATTTCACATGTATAATTTGGAGTAAATCCCTCTTTACAGTGATTCGACAGTAGTGCTATATGATGTAGTGCCATGCTCACATACCCTCTCAGATGCTGCTTTTTTAACCTTCAGGTAGAAAAGAGGGGGGTTTTATCTGGCTTGTTGCTGCCATGGTTTCCTGTTTGCCCTGGCATCCTGCTGGGATCCCCCTCCACAGCAAACTGCTGGCCCAGAGAATGTGCTTGGGTCTCAGTTCTGCCATGTGAAACACCAGCTCACACTCACCTGCACAAAGGGCACAACAGACAGCTTGGGAAGGCAATGAGGAAAGCTAACATCTGAAATACTTCAGAGTATTTAAGTAATTCATCAGAGTACTTAAATACTTCAGAGTATTCAGATTATTCAAACTCTTCTGCTAGGGCTTACACCTCTTTGTGCTTTTCTGACCTGTACCAGTTCTCTTCAGCATAAGAAAGCGGTACTGAGCAGAGCACAAACAGAATCATGACACCTTTGTTTTCTTGATTTACTGGTACCACTCAGTACCATGCTTTCCCTGATGGAGAAGTGGCTGCATAGCATCAGTTCATTACACACGCCTTGAAAAACAAGTTCCCAACATTACTGCCAGCTCAGTACCATTGAACAGCCCTGTGACTGGGATCACAGAATCATAGAATGTCTGGGCTGGAAGGGACCTCCAAAGGTCATCTAGTTCAACCCCCCTGCCATAAGCAGAGACATCTCCAACTAGATCAAGCTGCTCAGAGCTTCATCCAGCCTGATCTTGAATGTCTCCAGGGATGGGGCCTCCACCACCTGTCTGGGCAACCTAGTCCAGTGGTCTGTCACGCTCAGACTGAAGAACTTTTTCCTAACGTCTAACCTAAATCTACCCTTTTCTAGCTTAAAGCCATTACCCCTCGTCCTGTCACCACAAACCCTTGTGAATAGTCCCTCCCCTGCTTTCTTGTAGGCCCCTCTCTGGTATTGGAAGGTCACTCTGGAGCCTCCTCTTCTCCAGGCTGAACAATGCCAGTTCCCTCAGCCTGTCCTCACAGGAGAGCTGCTCCAGCCCTCTGATCATTTTTGTTGTTCTCTGCTTGACGCACTCCAGCAGCTCCACATCCTTTTTGTGCTGGGGGCTGCAGAGCTGGACACATGACTCCAGTTGAGGTCTCACCAGGGCAGAGTAGAGGGACAGGATCACCTCTCTCCATGTGCTGGCCACGCTTCTTTGGATGCAGCCCAGGATTCTATTGGCCTTCTGGGCTGCTGCTGCACATTGGTGGCTCATGTCCAGCTTCTCATTTACTAGTACCCCCAAGTCTTTCTCCAGGATAACTGATCAGGATAACCAATCGTTTTAATCTTTATGGGTGTTGGAGGCTTGCCTTTTGTAGTTCCATCGCATCCTGTTCAGACACTGGAAACAAATACCAGAAGAAAGGGAAACAGCCCACCACCCACCCTGCCCAGCTTCCCTATTTTGCCTCTTACATTTCACAGACTACCAGCTCCCTCGGGAAGGAAGTGTGTTTGTTTTGCTCATGTCAGGAGGAACCTAAAGCCAGTGGCTGGGGGA
>NW_008628128.1:0-10329 GCF_000691845.1 Merops nubicus | reverse complement strand
GGGCTGGTTTGGTACCCTGGGTGAGTCACGGAGCTGCCATGCCTCCGTTAGGTGCTATGTGACTCCAGATCCAGGCCTGTTCCTTTTCATTAAGAGCCTTGAGCTCACCGCAGAAGAGATGAAAAGGGCTGGTCATTATTCATTACATGTGACCCATTCACTTGCTGATGGGCTGGTTTTCATCTCCCTGCCCTGCCTGTAGGCAAGCATCCCCCCCATGCCCTAATCTGCTTTTTTTATTCTCCACCATTTATTTTCCTGGGGGTCTTGTCAATGGTGACTCTGTTCCCTTCCCATGCCTCCAGATTCAGAAGCACTAAAAGGTTCCTACTCACGCTAACAAATTCCAGAAAGTCTGACCGTTTATTATGAAGCCAGCATAGGAAGGATTTGAGAAAAGCGCAATGTAATGAGAAAGCCAGGGAGTTGTGAAGCACGGCCACATCCTGGAAATGTTCTAAGGTGAATGGGAAGGGTAGTTGGGGAGCGTTTTGAAGCCCATTAAATGAGGGCTTATCAATCTATTTATGTAAATCACTTCAAATGCCTTCATTTATTAAAAGTATTAAGCTGCATTACTGTTTGCCTTTGGTCTCCTGATTTGGTTGCTAATGTCTAAGACAACTGTTGAAATTAATTTGAAATTAATGTTCCCATATAATTACTTAATGACTCTCACATTCACTGCCCTTAGCTCTGAGTCGACAAAGGATCTCACCCACTGCATGTAAGAGGTTCGAATACTGGCTGTGATTTTAAAACAGTTGCTAAATTACAGTTTGCAAATATCTTATATTTATATCACACACTTCACCTTGAATGATCTTGGTGTGTTTGAAATGTTACATAACATTAATTCGTTAGCAAAATTCCATCACAAAAACTTTCTGGGCATCAATCTTCTTACTTCCCTACATGCCTTAGAATTAAATCAAATTTAGCTGTATTATTATGCAAAAACAAAATCACATCTCCATTAAAAGAGTCTTATTAGGGCTGTAAAGTCAGACACTTAAAAGATAGGAAATGCTGGAACTGCAACTGTGCAATATAGATTCCTTTTTCCATACATATGCAATCTCACAGTCTTTAATTTTAATATCATATATTTTCCTATGCTCACCCCCTCCCTCAGGGGACTTATTAGTCCTTGTTAGTGTTAAAAAAAAAAAAACAAGATAAGAAAAAATAAGGTTCAAGAAAAAGCTAGCGACTTGTGGAGTCCTTGCCTCATTCCTTACAAAAGCTGCAAAGGTTGTAATGCGTGTTCCTCTTTTTCTGGGTGGCTGACTTGATACCCCATAAATCCTGATTGGTAGGAATGCTGAATATGCACAGCAGTAACCGAAGCTAAAGAAACATCTGAACACACAGAGCATTTCACTTACTACTGAACCCAGTGAAACATGAGGTCCTGGGGTCTCAAACCGAGCACTTAAAATTAGCGCACACCTCAAAGAGGGGAAACACTTCTCCATCTCCCAGGGGTTGTGGAGGAGGGTTTGCAAAGCATACAGGCTGCTGTGATGTGGAGACCCAAACTTACTCGTTCTGTAGAGCACAGTGTGGACACGGTGCAGCAAGCAGGGAACAGGACACACTGGGACCCAGGAGCAGGAAGTATCTAGGGATGCTGTTTGTGCTGTTTGGCTGCATCCCTAGCGGAGGGTGGCAGGAACCCAAGGGTAAAACAGCAAGGGCTTTTCTGAGACAAAAGAGCTGAACTGAAGGCTTTCCAGACAGCCTTGACTCCAACTGCTCACCATTCTGTGTGCTTATCTCAAACTCCGCACTTCTTACGTATTTACAGTTTCTTAAGGATCAAGGTAAAGCAAGAACACCAAATGCATTAGCAACCAGGGAGCCTTCCAAGCTTTCTTCTGAGCTAGCTGAACACTGCTTTGCCTTGGGACATCCTCACATCTCAGCCAGAGCAAGTCCCCATGCTGCAAAATGCCACCTCAGTCTTCATGTAGAGGAGAGCTGTAGATGCATGCCTACTACCCCAGCAAGGTTCAGACTAATGACACTGTGTCCAACAGTGTGTCAGATTCATCCACAGCTTGGCTGAGGGACTGGCTGGTGTGGAAGCTGTCCCCAAACACAGGTTGACAACCTCTTTACAACCTTAATCTCCTTCTGACAATAGAGACTACCCAGCAGCCCACATCCAGGCAATTGCCACACACCCACTTCCATCCACTGTCCTGCTTTCTCAACTAGAAAGCCCAACCTCTCATAAGCTCAGATCTTTGCCAAATCTCCCTCTCTCCACCACTCTCCCACCCTGGCCAGGCTGCAAATCCTCCTTCTCAAATCCCTGTCTTCTTTCAGCATGTCCTCCCTCACAGCCCCAAATCATTCCTATGTCCCACACTTCACGCATTCCTCAGCTAACAGGGTCACTAGAACATCCCCAGGAAAGACCTCCAAAGAAAACCTCCCAGCATGGCAAACCCACTCAAGCCTCCAAGCACATGGGAAGATTAGTCCCTTGTAAAGTTGTGTGTACAGTAGGATGACTTGCTACAGGGACTTTCTGCAGAGACATCCCAGCCACCCATATCAACTTCCCTCTAGAACACCAAAGCTGTCAAAGAGGAAAATCAAAAATGGGCAAGAAAGTCTTTAGCTTGTCTCAAAAGCAACTGTGTTTTAAAATCTTTTTGAAAGAAATGAAACAGCCAATCTCAAGTATAAAGGTTCCTGAGTCATTTTTATACTAGAAAGCTTTAAGAGGAACCATATGGTCACACAATAAATTTGAGTGGGGAAAAAATGAACAATAGTGTTAATTATACAGGCTGTCAGCCTCTATGAAGTACTTGATTTTGCAGCAAGCTACATCGTGTAGCAGTTTATCCACAGCTTCTCCTCGTTTACTCCTTTGCAACAAATTCTGTTACGCAGACAGCACTACATGACCACATCATCGAACCGAGCCTGCTTTTTCTGCTGGAGGGTTTCAGGTCACCTGAAAGAGTGCAGCTGAAGGAGTGCAGAGCCCTCAGACTACCTCAGCTGAAGATTCCAATTCTGCTTTTGCAAAGAAAGGAGAAAAAGATACTAATACAAAACAACTGCAACTCAGCAAACACTAAGATTTCTTGAGGCAAAGGTCCTTTTCCACTTATACAGCTTGTTCCTGCTGCTAGCAACTGATGGGACAAGGCCGCTTTATCCAGGTTTCCAGAATCCTGTAATGGAGAGCATCTGTCCCTACCCAAAGATTGCATCAGACATCACCCTAATTCTTATGTCAACTTATTTTGGTCATTCTCATCATTCAACTTCCTAATATTAATAGTGCCAAGTCCCAGAACTGTCCTGAACATAAGTTTTTCTTAACTCCCAACACTGACTTACTGCTGTTTGCATTGCTATTTGCCACTCAGACTTTTCACGTTACCTGCCAGAACATGAACCTCAGGACTGTGTTCTACTGAATCAGGCTGCATGAGCCACCTGTTTCCATCTGAACAAGCCACTTTATGGTAGAGCAGCGGGCAAGTCTACATGAAAGGGCCTCCCTTTCTTTCCCCAAACAGCACAGAATTGGAAGGGAGCCACCTCAAGCATTTAGTTTTGTAGAACCATTCAAATGGCAACAGAAGCTCTCAGCCTCTACAAAGACAACTTCAGAAAGCACTAAGGGTCACAGGGAATCTTGCCTCCACCATAAACATACCAAAAATTTGGGGAAGGGGAAGCCACCTAGCATTTTGCATTACTAAATGCAATTAAAATGTAAGATACTCAATTATGTAGCTAAGAAGGCTAGAGCATTAATACCATTACTCCATGTCGATCAACTGTCTTTATTCCAAAAGCTCACTTTAAATAACAATTATGCCTCTGCTTCCCTACAGTGAACTGCTGAAAAAGCAACCAGCCCATCCAAATCTCAGTACATAGCTACACTTGCCCCTTATATTAAGAAAATATTTCTAATTTGCCGTCATGGCCTGCGCTTCCAGGATCGCCGCATCTCCCTGTCTTCACACACCCCAGGCTTTAACAGCTCCTTTGGGGAGGATTCATAGAATTGGTAATAGGTTTTGTAATTTCCACCTTCTGTTTTCTAGTTCACAGAGTAATCGAATCCAGTCACTACTGCTGTATCTATCTATCTGGCAACTATTTGTTGGCCTCCATGAAATGAGCTGGAAGTTTGATTTCCGTTCTCAGCAGGCATGTTTGTGTGATACAGATGAACTGCTGTAACTGGGAAATTGGAGGCAATTTCAGCAGGGATTCCTAGGCTTCAATAAGCAAGAGAGCAGAACTTCTTTCACCTCCAGAGAGGTCTCCTCTTTAACAGGCTTGGGAAATGACAGGACAAAATTGGAGAATGTGTATTTCTGCTGTTGTAAAACCCACTTTAAAGCACATCTTAACTCTTGAGTGCATCTCATCTTTATCTTATCAAACTGGCACCTACATGAAATCACCAACAAAAATAAACCAAGTCATTACAAAGTAAAATCTTGACGCAAAATAAGCTTTATCACTTCCCGAAACTTTCTACCTCTGCTAAATTTTAATCACAATACAGGAGTATTTTATATCTTTTTGACATCTCCACATCCCGTATGACAGAGATGTGCACTAGTCTTTGTTCTGGTCATGCTTCTTTAGTTCCCCGTGACGGACACTGGGGCCATACCACCAGGCACTGACAGATGGTTAGTAGCACTCCAAATGAGTCCACCCATTCTGTCACACAAGCCATCTCAGATCTGAAATAAAGTCACCAGGGTAGCAGAAGCTGAACATATCACTAGGCTAAGATGAAAAACTTTATTTTTTATACAAAACAATAATAAATCCATGCAGATAACGAATTAGGTGTCTTCTCATTTTCCACCTTTTCTTCTTTCCACAATATAGTCTATCCATAGTTCAATGTTAAACTGCTCAGTATTCAGCAAAAAACTATGAGGTTTCCATCTTGTATCCATGTTTTTCTAATTCAGCTCTGTATAGAAAAAAAGACAAATATATTAAAACACACCAATACTGTCAGACATTTTAATTTTAAAAAATTAAATATACAGCATAACATACAATCATTTTAGAAATGAGTATGTCAGACTCTTTTTAGGTTCATACCAATAACCTTAACCTCACTTATTTTTAGTTCTTCAACTTAACGTCTTAGATTACTAAAAGTGCACCCTAAGTCAAAAAATGCAATTATTTAATCATTGCTATTGTCCTCTAACCCAGCATAGCTAGGGTACAACCACACGGTACAAAGAAGCACCTGTGAGCCTGCAACAAATCCAGACACATTAGATAAAACCTTAATACTGTCATACCAGTTATGCTCAAGATTTCCTTACACCAAAGGAGCCCACTAATCTGAGCAATTTAAATGCACGTATTTCCAAAATAATTTAAGCTTTTTCTTTGTTTTAAATAAAAATACCAGAGTGCAGTAAATTTAAAATTAAATCTTGGTGCAATACACCTTCCAGTGAACAATTCTGCCGGAAAAGGATTGCTCTGTTCCTTTTAGTTGTGGGAAGTCAGCTGTCCTTGCTCCTGCCCTGTCCCCACTTTGCTTCTCTCTCCTGCCTGTGAACACATCAGCCAGAACTCCATTCTATTTTATCTCCTAGCCTTAGCACACACATCTAGACACAGCAGTCCAAATATAGAAAGATATTTTTTAAATATTTCAGGTTAGTTTACGTACTTTTTAGCATAAGTGGATGACTGCAGCATTCTCTTTCTAAAGACAAAATAAAAACCTGTTGTGACAAATTAACACTACAAACTATCATTTTAACACTATTAGACCATCACCAATCCTACAGTTACTGAACAGCAACTCAGGCACAGTTACTGAAAGTTTGTCAAGATCAGCTACGTTTAACAAGAACTAAGCTATCCCTTGAAAGACTGTTTCACTACACATCAACTTCTTTTCCAATATTACAGTTTAACTGCCTTTCAATCTTTTAAGAAACTACAACAATAGACTATTTTTGTATTTTCTACATAAAGGATCACCTTCACTCAAGTACAACATGGAAGGTCAGCCCAGAACCGTTCAACCAGGCTGGTTTTTTAATGAAAGGCAGTTTGCTCATTGTGCAACATACTGGGGGATTAATTATAAAATGTGACTTTGCATTGATGCTTGAAACAATTTAAGTTGCAATTATGCATCCATAAAGGATTAACTGAAACTACAAGTGACAAAGAGGATTAAACACCTGGATTAGAGGTACTCAAATTGCTATCACTTTTTTAAAAGCATGTGATGAACGATTACTTTGCAATTGTTGCTCATGAACAGCATGTTCACCACATACAAGAAGGGAGCGTTGCCATACAGATACTGATCTCTGGAAAATGTGTCCATTCCCAAAGAACAGCAATGCTATTTAAAAGTATGGAGAGAAAAAAAAAAAATTAGAACAATACAGTTTGCATACCACATAGCACAGAAGAGAGAATCTTGGATCCCCTGTCATTAATCTCTGCATTACAATCCAGAACTTTTACATGAATGTAGAAAAGTCCTCAGGAAAGGATTTATTCATATAAAATTGAGTGTCAACTACCACAGTTTGCAGAGATCTTTGTATTGTTTAAGTTGTGTAACACAGCAAAAGCCTGAACATGTCAGAGACATTAGGCATATTTCAATGCTCACTGTACAATTATTAAAAGATTAAATGTTGATCAGTACTTCACTGGGCTGTAATCCCTTAAGACTGGTTCGGAAAGGCTTTAGTAGGAAAAGCTTTCACTTATTGCTGTTTCAGATCTCTATTTTTAAAGTAAGCAGATTTCAGAACTCCAGGTATTAACTAAAAAATTCCACTTAAAACATGTTACCCATCTTATAAAACAGTAAGTTAAAAATAAAATTACCTTAACTGATTGGAGAAATCATCTTCTACATTGTCGTCATCCCAATTGTCCTCCCAGACATGTGCATCTTCATCTTCATCTAAACCAGTCCAATCTAAAGAATAATAATAAAAAAAATTAAAAAAAGTCTAACTATTTCACTCTGCATTGCTTTGGTGCTGTGTCTTACTGACAGACTAGCTCGGTGCTTGGGCAAGGCAGACTTCTGCTGGTAACAAACCTCTCTCTTTAACAGTGAAGTCTGGATCATATTTAAATGTTTATGAGACCAAAAAGCACAGAAAGATCTAAAAAAAAACGCTTCACAATTTCTTAAATAATAATAAAAATGCAGCTTTGTAGAAATCATTACAGATTTCACATCCCTGCTTGCAGGATTACACATTCATGAGACACTTTTTGCTTACAAGTGGACAAGCTGTAGCACCATCATAAAAAGAAAGCAATATTGGGCACTTGACTCCTAAAAGCTCAAGAAAAGGTGTGCAATTCCAGGTTTGGAATTCTGATTAAAAATTTTCTGATTCAAAAAGTAAACATACATCAAATGCTTCTGCAAAACACATACACGCAGATCCTCAGTTCACTCAGATCAGATGCAGTCAGCCTATGGATAAATGCCAAAACCGTATCTGCGATGCAGAAGCGAAGGCGAATTGAGAGAGGCATCTGCAAACAGCAGTTGCAACCCATAATCAGCTACTGCTGGGTTCTCAAAACAGCAGAAGCTGTTTCCTTACAGAAGCAAGACACTAAATGCTCATTTGCTAATCTAATTTCTATTTTTCCTATAATAATTTGCCATATCTCCCTTGACAAATTACTAACCACCCACTTAACGCTTCATTACAAAAAAACACCCTAACTTAAGATCAAACTAGCTGGTTTTAAAAAAATAA
Source organism: Merops nubicus (assembly GCF_000691845.1). Lineage (NCBI taxonomy): Eukaryota > Metazoa > Chordata > Aves > Coraciiformes > Meropidae > Merops > Merops nubicus. Next base: position 2,542 of record NW_008628128.1, on the reverse strand, counting down.
CAAAAGTGATAAAAATGACCAAGGCTCAGAATCACTATGTAAATACAAGCCAGTTTACTTCACTGGGGAACAGTCCCTCTCTTTTATTCTACTGACGGACACCAAGTTTTTCTAATGTTACCAAAATAAGCAGCACTCCAATTTTCACACTTGTGACCTTGTATTTCTCAAGGTCTGTTAGTATATTTAAAGCGACAACACTATTCTTCCCCTAATAATTCAGTAAGCCATCTGCTGCCCACACAGAGAAAACTCTGAGGACTAAGGCCTCAAGTAATATGATGAAGTATGAAAAAAAACCCACCTAGTAGGGTAAAGGACTGAAAACTAATTCACTGTGAGCAACTAACTTTGCAACAATGAAGGCTGGTCCTTGTGTTGGTTGGCCGCCTCCTTTTTCTAACACTGACAGGGAACAAAATTAATATTTGAGATTAACCAGGACAGGAAAATCCATTTGTAACTGATTATACGCACACAGATGTAGAAGGCATTACAATTAAATTTCACTACCCAAATAAATTATATAATGGGAAAAGACGAAGGAGCATAGAAATCCTACTAGTCCTAAAGACAGCAGGAAGAGAAACTGGGAAGAAAAGTTGAAGGAAAAAAACCCCACAGTATTAAAAAACATTAATTTAGTTATACTGCTGGTTATTCAAAGGGACAGATTTCATTTCAGTACTTATCTGCAATAATCTTCGCTCATTCATATGCAATGGCCTTTAAGCAAAGCTCAAAACAGTTTAAGAACAACATAAAGTCAAACTTCTTTGTCTACTAATGTACAAATATCTCAGGCAGATCTAAAACCCTGAGAGAAGTCATAGTAACTAGTTTGCAGCAGAACACACAACAGCTTCAGTCATAAAAGAAAGGTCATCAGACTGCAAAAAAAAAAATGCTCTAATCAGAATGAAGAAGATTTAAAAAGGCCCAGGTCATCTTCCACACTGAGGGTAAGAGGAAGTACAGCCCAAATCATGGTCTCATTGCTGTAGTTACAATATTCTACAACACCTCTGTGTTGATGCTACATGCCAGAATTGCTTGCTAAAGTTATTATTCCCAGCTATATTATATGCCTGTGACTATGTAAAAAATACAGCATAATCTGGGATTGAAAGCATGAAGAACATTTGAGAGCCTGCTACCATTATGTATTAACAACACACCAAAATTATAGAATAATTTTGATAAAATTGTCATGGCTGGACTCCTTTAAAAATATATTTTGACGTAATGATCACCAATTGCCCTATTTTGCACTTAGGAAAGGAAAATAAAAACCAGTTTTTAGCAGAGAGGATAAAATCCCTAAAATCCCATCATTTTACACATTACATTTTACCCTCTGAAAAGCACAAAAGTGTTCCTAAGTGACCGATTCACCTACACTTGAATCTACCATGCTATACTTGTGCTATTGATATAAGGTGTCCCATAAAAATGCTGGACAAATCTGCATTCAATGTATAAATTCGATTCGGTAAGTTATTTGGACAAAAATTCTAAGTCTGAATAAAAGAAAATTCAAAAAAGCCTGTGTTTTTATCCTCTAATGTATTTCCCTTGGATAAAATCTGAGTAATGGAAAGCCAAGTTTTTCTGCTGCATAGAAAGTGATGTTTTAATTTGAAAGAACAACTTGGCATGGGCTCAAGCACACAGCCATCGTGATTCTTCCCTAAGCACTAACGATAGCTTTCAAAGTGGTCTGAACACCCTTTATAACATCTCAAAATCATTATCTCACTTGAATATTGAAACGAGCTTCCTAGAGGTTCTTATTTTTTAGGAGACAGATCAGCAAGAAGACAGATTGTGGTCACTCTTTAATAAATCTGTGTTCTACCCAGGTCTGCACAGTACCTGGTTTTAGTAGCACAGCTAGACTCAAGTAGAATTAATTTCACATTCTGTAACAGCAACTCAGTCCTTCCATCATTCCAAGGTTCAGAAGCATGCTACAAAGACTTCCTTCATCCCTACTGTGAATACTTAATTTACTTTAAATATGTTAAATATTTTTTGCCTGTTTTGGAAACATACAGGGAAAAGAAGGGCTAGTCTTCTCAGTTGAGTTTAGCTATCATCTCAACTATGTCAACAACTTTTTCTGTCAGTAATCGCAAGAATACTATTTTTACTTATACTTGAAGGATTCAGAATACCTAAGGCTTGTAAGGCTTCCAAAAAAAAAAATCACATATAGTGAAGGCATTACATAAACAAAAAAACCCTGACACTTCGTCCATTATGTTTTATATAACTTCTCATTATCTACAGCTTAGGACAACTCCCAGAATTAAGGACGTAGAGAAAATAATCACGGCCTAACAGGTTTATTTGAAAGATCGTATCTGTAAGAGGAAACTTGAATTGTTTTGTTAAGGTCCAGATTCGATTCCTCATTCAATAGATCTGCACCTATGAAAAGCAAACTGACACACAAATATCTGTGCTTCGAAAGGCACAGAGATCCCGAGTAAGCCGAGGGCGCGTTGTTGCCCCATCGCACCCGTTTCCACCCCACGGG
>NW_008628127.1:0-15962 GCF_000691845.1 Merops nubicus | reverse complement strand
CGGGCCGCCGCCGGCTCCTGCGCCTGCCTGGCCGCTAGCCGCGGAGCTGGTATCCCCAAACACGGAGGCAGCGCCAGGGTTTGGGTTATTTCCCGCTGTCGAGGGCACGGAGCTGCTGGAGACTAAACCTGTGGAACAATCTCTGCTTAATCTAAGCTAATTAGTGCGTTGCAGCTTCCCTCGGTTTTTTAGGAGCAGTTTCTGCCTGAAGGGCAGAAGGCATGACTTGTGTGAGTCATTGTACCCCTAAAATCTCTGTTTTCTTGAAAGTTTACATATTTTTTAAGCATGCTTGTACATGAATGTGTGATGTAAGTAGTTTTTTTCCAGCTTCACTTGTCTAGTCTGTTCCTGGATGTCTCCGTGTGTGGCAGGGAAGGTTGAGTTGCACCTGCAAGGGCCTCTGAAGCACTACAGCCAGTGCCCTGGTGTGGGTACTGCCTCTTCTTAACTTGCATGGTAGTAAACTGTGTCTGGGTGAGAGTTCTCCCTCGCTTCAGTGGAGCCGACCAGCTCTGGCAGAGGAGTAGGAATGGCAGGAAGAAGTTGTTTCAGTTTAGTTTTGTGAACAATTTAGTAGCTTCAACCTTTGTTCACATAGCAAATAAAACAGGTTGAAGGTAGACACCGTTATTCTGACCACAATACCTACAAGTAACCTTGGGAGTAACAATGATTGGGGCCTTTGTTTTCAGCTGGGGAGTTAGGTTGTTGAAATATACAGTATTTTAAATATGGAAATTAGTAAAGATTTTGGCACTTAGTTCTTCAGTGTTAGGTTATATGGCTTACAGGGCACACAGGAAAAAAACCAAACTGATCTCTGTACTAATATTTTGATGTCTCTCTTAATTGCTTGGAAAAAAAAAAGCAAATGATAAACCAGCTTTCTGGTGCATTCCAGAAGCATCCATATTTAACTCCTCCAGGGCCATGGGCACGTGTGAGTGGGTTGGGTGCTGCTATGAGCACCTATCTTCAGTTGGTGAAAAGATTAAAGTCAGTCCTGCACTCTTTCTTATTGTTATAAATAACAGTCTTCTGTGGGGTGGGAGGTGGTAGACACAACTGCTGTCTGGCCACAGTGTTCAAATATCTTTTACCATTTTGGTTATCTCTGTCCTTCCTGCCCACACTCCCAATGCCCCAGTTCCCCCCTTTGTACTTTTCGTAAAGCTTCACAATGTCTTTGCCTCCCTGTGTCTGGATCTCTTGACCTGCTCAATTAAAACTGTAAGAGATGCTGGTATCTAGAAGTCACCAATCTTGTCTGTGTGCTTGGTGAAGGACTCAACCCAAACCTCGGGAATCTGGGTTCAGCTACATTTTATCTACTGCCAAAACTCCAGTTGGGCTCCTATTTGTGGTTTGACTCATTCCTAAAAATCAAACAAATTCAAGCCCCTAACAGGCTGTGGAACAATACCTGGGATAACTTACAGTGGTGCTCTGGATGAGCTTATATACAGGGAACATATCTGTGATATTGAAATATTCCAGGGTGTTTGTTGCCTGTTTGGGTTTGGTTGGTTTTTTTTTTTAAAATTGTTTGTCCTCCTTGTCTAAAGATGCCTCTTGTGTCACCTCCCACTTACAGAGACAAGGACCAGTCTCACACCTTGTGAGCCTGGGGTGTCCAGAGTCTTGGTTCTTTTTACTGGCAGATAACCAGAACACTTGTGATTCAGAGGAGGCTTTTCCTTTTGCAGTTAGACTCCCAAAAGCATTTGGTCACTGGGTCTCTAGTGTATTTGCAGTTGGAAGATGGCTAGGTGGTTAATTTGCAGCTTACACAGCAGTATAACAAATTGTATGTTTAAAAACAAAATGAAAGGCACATCTGGGTACAGGATAACCCCAGTGCTGTAAGGCTGCTTCAGGCAGGGCTGGAGGAGAATTCCTGTTTCTTAAACTAACCCTGCAACCAGGGAACAGAAGGTGAGGAGTCAGATCTGATAGAATACTGGTGCTGGTTACAGATGGACACATCTCCTCCTCCGAAAATGGCCAAATACACCTCTCCTGCTGTTTAGCTGAGTATTTCTCAACACTTTTCCACTCCCTATTCACTTCTGCCCCCAAATATTTAAATTTTAAAAGCTATTCTCGATGATTCATGATAAGAGTAGGGCCGTGGCTGTGAGATGAAGCAGTTTCATCAAAATCATGAGAAATGCATGCTAAGTTTGGTTTTTCATGCCCTCACAGATATAAAACTCAAAATCCCTCATGAACAGGGAGAAAGTATTTCTTTCAACAAGCTGTTTTGGATAACTTTACATGTTCTTTGTTCAGAATTTAATTTTCTGACATGCTTCAGAACTTAAATTATTATTGTTAGCTCATCTGTAGCTTAATTAGTGCTAATTGGTTTTGTGATTGGCAGATAGCTTAATAAAATATAATTGTGTTAGAACACAAGTACATGGCAAGTATGCAGCTGGTTCTTATCTGCATTATTAGGTTTATTCTAGAATACCTTGAGCAAAATCCTGACATGTTTACTGCTGTTAGTGACATTGTTTGAAAACCTGAAAGTGTTTAGATGTTGTTTTGCTTGGTTTGCTTTAAGTTCAAAGTGGAAACTACAGCATCTGAGATTTATGGGGGACAACACACATTAAGATGATAAGGTGTCACGATTTAATATAGTTAGAAGTGAGCAAAACCCCTCTGACTTCTTAACTGTAGTGTTTGGAAGCTGATTTTTGTAGGCTATGGCACAGAAATTTCAAGTTTTTGTTGGATCTCTGTGGCTTTCTGCTGTGCATGTGTTTAAAAGGTAAGCAGAGAGTTAAATATGGAAAGATGATTTCTTGATAAGTTATCTGAAGTGTAAGGTGCTTCTTTTCTCCTTTAAGTGTACATAATATAGAATGTAATTCTGTGGATATTTTTACATAAACTGTGTTTTCTTCTTACAGTCAAAGCTGGAGGTATGAGAGTGTCTAAAAAGCAAGAAAATGGACCTGTTGAGAAAAATATTAAACCTCCAGGAAAAGACAAGACAAGGTACTGCACTGCAAGGCTTGTTCCCCCCTGCCCTGTGGCTGAAGTTCATAGGTAATGGGCTGAAGGTTGAAAACAAAGACAACTGAATAGTTGTCTCTGAACAGTGTAATTCTTAAATTAACTTGTGCAATTTGTAGGTAAATGGCAACTTTGTGGTAATCATTGACTTAAACAAAACCTAAACAAACAGAAACTGACTTAAAAAAATCAATTTCAAAATCTAAGAGCCTTGCAATGGAAGACAAAGGCTGAACCTGTTCTCTATCATCATTTGTTATGAAACAAATTAAAGCAATGTGGTACTTAATAAAGTAATGATCCAAAAGTTTCCAGTGGAGTAGGAATGAATTTTCTGTCCATTCTGTAGGAATGAATGAGGCTGTCCTCATTCTGAAGGAAATTAAACTGTCTCCCACCCCCCACAGATAGCCACAAATCTCCTGTAGGGGCTTTATCTCTTATTTCAATCTGCAATCTAATCTGGCTTTCTCTCTTTCCTGCTTTATAAGGTTACTAATCTATTTTGCTCCAAAATGAAGGTATGTTTCTACTTTTCAGTAGGGCAGCAGTGACTGGTTGAAGTGGTCATCAAAGCAAATATTTTCCTACAGCTTTTTCAGATGAATTTTTACATTTGTAAAATACATTCACTTTTTGTAAACATCACTTAACAGAAAGTCTAGCTGGTTAACATAAAGATAAGAGGATGCCATTTTCATGGCTTGTGGTGTTCCTGAAATTGCATTAGCGTCCAAACCTGCAGTGGAACACAGTGCCCAAACAGGACTTAGACACTTGGGCTTTTGCTTCTATTGCACTTCTAAACTTTCTTAGTGGCCACTAAGTTTGGATGCTCCACTCACCATATGCTGCCTTTTTTTTCTACAAAAAACTGCCTTTAAGAGCCTGCAGTTCTCCCGGGGTGTATCTAGGCCTGCCCTGCTATTGCAGGGTACCTAGCACCCCCAGAGCTGCTCTGACTTTGGGAAGCTAGTCTGTGTGACAGTAAGCTTTTGTTCAAAGGAGCCTCAGCCAGGGATTTGCCCTTGGAGTAAAGCTGCTGTATCCTGACACCTCGCTGTGTGAGGAAGCAGTGCACATATCCTGCTCCACATGATGACTAGGGTACTTGTGGGGAAATGGAATACCTCAATTTCGACCTGTTGTCAGCTAAAAGTGCTACCTATCTTGCTGTGTCACTTGCTTTCACCGGTGAGCTACATGACTCCTGTTGAAGTTTCAAAGAACATAAGACTCAGGGCTTGAGATTTGTGGGGTAAGACAAAATGTGACAGTTAAAGTTACATTTTGGGGAGGTGGATCTAAAGTTAAACTCGGCATTGTAATTTGTGTGCACTTAAAATTACCCCTTTTTCAGTGTTCAGAATATAAAGTGTAAGTTGAGCCTGGCATTTGGATATCCTTCTCTAATGAGAGCTCCTGCACACAGAGTACACTTCTTTCCAGCTCTCTCAAATGTTAAATTTCTGCTGCTCAGTGACCCAGCTCCAACAGGAGAGCGCAGTCTGATCTCCTAGACTCTTGAGAGCAGGAGATGAGGGGTGTACTCCCTTTTGACTGAGGACTGCCTGCAATTCATTCTTCCCTTGGAAGCTGTTGAGCACTGCACTTCTACCTGTCGGTGTGAAACACATCTCTTGTTGCTTTGAAAGTGACTTTGTCACCTTACTGTGAAAAAGCACTTGGAAGCAAGTATTCTTACTGTAGGAACACACTCTACATCTGTGGATGTAGACACCTCTCCTGCAGCCCCAATTTGGGACCAGTTCTAAGCATAAAAATAAGCTGGAGCAAAACAAGATTCAACACTGTTTTGTCTCTTAAGAACAGAACTCGCTTCAAGCAGTCTTGTATTGTCCTCATGAGTGCTTGCTCTGGGCTTGCTGAAGAGGCCTGTCCAAACAGAGCTGCTCCAGAATCATGTCTTTATTAAAGCCTATCTTGGAATTATCCTGAAAGCTGTGAATTACTCCTAATGCTGTGGATTTAGGGACACCAGTTACTTTTTACCTATAAGAAGGGAGCCACCTGTACTATGGAGTTTCTCTAGTACCCAAGCGTCCATTTAAAAAGCCTGGGTTAGACAGGACAGGAAAATGGTCTGAGTTACTTTTGGCTCATTCCCACTTTCTTTTTTTTTTTTTCCACACTGAGATTGGAGTTGCTTAATTTGATGAACAGTTTTACCTCTGGTGTTTGAGCATCACTAGCTGCTGTCAGGAAGGCAGCAGTAGGATGTCTGTGCACATTGCAGTTGTAGCACCAGAGTGTCTGACAGCCACAACCAAGTACTGTAGTCTAGTAACACCATTGTGGTGTTTTGCCAGGAGTTAAAAGGGAAGCTTGTGACTAGACTGACAGCTGAACTTCAGTTTTCTGGACCAAGATGTGATTTCCTCCTCCCCAAATGCTGTCATCTACTAAATAACTTTGAAAATAACTGAGTTTAAATACTTAACACGGACATATTGATGCTATTTCTTGGCAGGCTACATAAATTACCACTATAGTTTTTTGTGTGTTTTTTCTCCTCACTGGCTTGGAGGACGCTAACCTGAACCAGAACTTCCAGAGCAAAGCTGAACCATGTAACACTGGCTTCTTTCCTGTGTGAACTGTGTGGCTCTGTGCCAGTCGATGGCTTCTCAGTGTGGTGCCCATATCGTGCTGGGATGATGGATTGCACTGGCAGGGTGCAATCACAAGGGGCACAGACTGCTTTGTAAAGTAGTTAGTAGCTATCATGTACAGATTCCTTGCCTCTAAGCTTCTGGTTCAGATGAGATTATCCAAGAGGCTCAAAGTCCCTGTCACAGTTTAAAGTGTCTACTCGGAGCTGAGATTGGTCTTGGCAGGAGCTGAGCTTTGAGATGTAGTACTAAATAAAAAACCCATGCTTGCTCTAGAGTTGCTGAGTAACATATGGCTTGGCAGAATGCAGAGCATCGTGTTAATAACTAGATGCCTGCCTGAGACTTTCCTGAGAACAGGTTACATTTGGACATACCTCATTATTTAAGAGAAATTACTCAGTGTGGTGTGTTCTAGGGCTTTTATTTTTTCAATAACTTGCAGGTTTTGGTTTCTGTTTTTCCAGGAGTTAGAAGGTTTTTATTTTCATTGATTGCCAGTTGTCTGGGTGTAACTTTGCTGCTGTCTCTTACGTAATCAGTTACCTGATAGCATAAATCCATTTTGAACAACTTATTTGTTGGTGTGGCAAACTGTATTGATTGCTAAATTAAAAATTCTGTAGGAATGTGACTTGCCTGATCCACAGGCTAGTGGATTAACATTAAGTGAAGCAGTGCCTGCTTTTCCAGCAGTCCCGTTTAAGGTATCCGCTTCCATGCGTAAGGGGTAGAATGAGTTATGGAGACGTTACTGCAAATAATGGTATCACCAAAAGAATGTTTGAGCCACAGTTCTTCCTGTTGCTGAACTATGTGATTTCTGTCCACAGTTTGTGGAGTACTGGAACATGGCTGTTCCTCTCTGGAATATGAAGAAGCCAGTGGGACAGTCTTACACAAAGGCTATTGCCAGGCTGATTGCTGCTGCCAGAGGCAACGCTTCCCAACAGCAGAGCGGGGATTTTTTTCATGAGTCTAGACTAGAATCAAGAAAATTATGAAGTCAGATCTTGTAGTTCTGGATATCAGAGCTTAGCTTCTGTGAAGTTATGCCATGCTGTAAAAAAAAAAAAAAAAAAAAAAAACCAAACATTTGAGATATTTCAGGATATTTTATAGAGAGATCTTTGTATAAAACGATGTTTAAATAAACCAGCCTGCAACACTGGCATTGTTCTGTTCTGAGGCAGCACACCTTCTTAATATCGTGTAGTTTTTAATGTGACTAAAGGATTTCTCATCAAAACATAAATTTCTATTACAAATTGCTTTGTATTAAGTAGGAAAATTAAAGTGACAAAGTGACAAATGTTTCTGTGAGACAGAAATGCTAAATACCTTTTTCTTTTGCTTTACAGTGCTATTGTCAGCTTTTCAAAAACTCAGAACAAGGATGCCTTGGTGCCAGAAGTGCTGAGCAAAGTAAGTATGTCTGGAAGACCAAGATATGCTTGCCAGGGGTTCACCATAAAACTAAACATAAAAAAAGTGAATTTTCCTTAAACTGCTGTCATCTGTCATTTGTAGGTCTTATCTGTCACAAACTTTCCTTGAGGTAATCTATTTCTTTAGTGGTCATGTGGCTAAAATGCTGAAGGGCTAAAAAGTAACTTGCCTTCCCTCCTTATTCTGCTGTGTTTGATTCCATTCCTGTTTAACACTGAGTAGCCCCTGGGTGGTGGTGTGTCCCTGTAACAGAAAAGCACAAGATGTTAAGGTGTGCCCCTTTTTTAAAGTGGTACGTTGATTAGATTTATTGAAATGAGGGAGGAATTATCAGTGACATGCAAGTTTGTGGCAGAGCAACCCATAAAAACCCCAGTCTTCAGTTCTTTATCCCACTGTGGAAACAGGTTTACCTTCTGTGAGGGCTGAGCTTGGGGGAGCACAGAGGTGGTCTGCAGGAGGTGGGGGTGTCCCCGGGGGACACCGGGCTGGCCAGTGGCATCAGCCCCTGGCTGGTGTCCCCGAGACAGCAGGCACAGTGTGCTCCACTGCTCCCCACAGGCAGCTGGCTCACCTCAGGCCTGGCACCAGATAGCTGAGCATCACCTTGACCTTCCCTTGGAAATACTACACAACCATTTAAAACTGTGTGGTGAGGGACCATTCTGTCCATCCTTACACTCACAGCTGCTGCCCAGTGCCTCTTGCTAGGCTGTTGGTGCAGATACTCTTATTCCTACACTTTGCAGGAGCTGATTTAACAAGCAGCTTTTTAATTTGCATACTAATCTGAAGTTCTGACAGTCACCTTCTATTTTTCATACACTTTCAGTCTTTAGATTCTGAAGCACACGAGTTCCTCATCCATAGAGCTTGGTAAAACCTCAGTTGCATCATTTCAGCATAATCCTTTCATCAACAGATGTGATTATAGCTTTAGTATGTAGATCTTGAATTTTTGCTTAGACTTGTTTGTTAAGGAGAACAGATACAATTAATCCTGTTTCTCTTCCAGTCATCCCAACCTCCTCTGTTCTGATCAACCATTTCCTTCTCTTGGTTTCCAGAATCTCATGCATGAACCTTCCTCAGTAGTTTAGAAAGTGATAATTAGATACTATAATGATGATTTTGAATCTGGGAAAAATAAGAATTGGAAGCAACTTAAGAGTTGACTCTGGCATACCGATTATTTGCTCTGCTTTCCTTACCTTGGCAGCTCATTCTGTGAACTACTAATAAAAAGACAGCGTGGGGAGAAAAGATCAGTAGTTCACTGAATGTAGTCAGGCTAATATCACTTTGAAAACAGAAATTATAGTTAAATCACCATGAATTTTGTATGTTGATCATTTGAACTTGTAAAATTAGGTTTTAATACTGTTTTTAAACTACTTTCTTATAAAGGAATTTAGGAAGAGAATAGCAGGAAAGCTGTATTCTGTCACAACTCTGTTTTTTCCCCCCTTTAATGTTACAGATGAGCCACAAAATTCATGCAGCAGCATTGCAAGTGGCTCACCAAAAGCCACGGCCTGCCTTGGAGAAGTTCATACTGCCTAAAAGAATTTACATTATTCAACAGCCATGGAAATGTTAAGATACTCATTAAAATATTCTGTTTACTTAGAAGTGAGTTTCTATTCTAAATAGCACTTAGCACACTGTGATCAAAAGCTGCGTGCCTTGTATCTTGCTGTATTTCTGTTACAATAAAATACTTTATATGAAGAGTTAACAAATGTACTTGGGATTTATTGAAATACGATGGCTTCTGTCTAACCCAGTTGTACTGGTGCACAGGAATGGCTCAATGCCAAGAAGTCTTAACAGCTTCACTTCTGTGTGAATTTTGACTGAAGTACTGGAAACTGCTGGACCTCTCTTCTTTTCTCTTTTTTTATTTAACAATAGCAAAGGTATAGTGAACATGATCCAAAGCAAGCAGGTCGTAAGCAGGTTAGGTCACTGGAAGGCAGGGGTTTGGTTTTAGTCCAGGCCAAGCTGTTCCATGCTGAATGTGCACCTTGGGCTTACTGCGTGGTAAGAAGCTTCAGGAAGTGCTGGGAAACGTTTCCATGAGGGCAGGGGGGAGAGAACAAATAAAACCACACCCTTCTTTTTTTCCTTGCCTTTCTTTCTGTGAGGAAATCCAGCTCTTCTGCCTAGACTCCTCTCCTCAGATCCAGAGAGTGGGAAGAACCAAGAGAAAAGGGTCTTTTTGTGTGACTCCTGTGGGACTGGGGAGGGTAAGTGAAGGAAGTGCCTGAGTTGGAGCTGAACCTCTGGGCTGAGGGCAGGGAGCAGGGAGGAGTCAGGACCCAGAGAATGCACCATATTGAATTTGGAGTTTAGGGGTGGTAGAATGGGATATGAAGCTGAAAAGTGATGAGACTGAACATGCAGTGGTAGTAGTAGGGTCTTGAGGGGTCAAGCTTAAGAAGGAGGAGTAATTGTACAAGTAGAGGAAGTGTCCTTGTGCCTTGTCAGCAAAAGGCAACAGAAACAGCCAGTCCTGCCCAGTCCAGAGGATAACACTCTCCTGCTGCTAGTTTGCTGGGTAGCTCGGATGACTTCATGCTCTGAACTTAATTCTGCTGGGTCTGTTTCCTTTAAGGTAGTGATTGCAGATGATTATGCTACTGAAATTGCAGTCAAGGAGTCCAGAGAGACTTAACGTGAAAGGTTGTGCTCAAAAATGTTTAGATTGTCAATGAGGCTTCTTTTTACAGGTGCTTTCCACATGACTGCAGTGGAAATCTGTTACAGGCATGTGAAACACACTCCCTCTTCAAAAGAGGGATCCCAGGTGGGTTACCCAGAGTTAGTGTTACCATTTAACATAAATGTCTGCTTCATTTCATACACACAGAAAATGAAAATAACTTTCTATGTTGATTAAAGATCAAATTATGATCACAGGAGGTGATGACTAGTAGCATGTGCAATAATTTGGTTACACCTTGAATTAGTAGGCAAAATTAAAATAGTGCTGCTCCTATGAGGAGACTTTTTGTCCCATGTTCCTGGTACCTGCCTGTAAGTTGTTGTCACTGTTACACCAGCAATATACTTTATGGATATTTCAGTGGAAGGTACAGGATTTGGAAAATGGCTAGTTCTCCTTTTATATCCTGTATAGTACACTTTGCACTCCCCAGGCTGAGTGTATGGAAATGAGTATCAATAGGAACATAAATGATGAATCATGATGTGAGTTAAAGCTGTCCATCATGTGAAATGATCATTCATGCTATCAAGGCCAAAGATAGCACTGTGCACTCCTAATGTGTGTCTAATACGTGCTCCTTACAGGAAGAATGTTAGTGAAATCTTTGTAATATTCATCCTTCTTGTTGCTGAAGAAAGCCAATGGCTCATAGGACCTGACTCTGAGGCCTTTGCCAACATTACTTTCTATGAAGTAATCTGCTTCTGATATTTTGTTTATATTCTGGCCAAGAATTTAATGCACAATGAGATCTTGTAGAAGGCTTGTCTTTCCTCAGGTTATATCTGGCCCTCCCCTGGATGCTGAACTAACCAGCCACTTCATTCTTCTGGCCAGCTTGTGCTTAATGTTGCACATGAGTGGAGAAACCATCTGAACACCCTCTCCTAGTGCTGGAGGGGACAGGATGTGACCTGGCACACTACAGAAGTGGGTAGTTGTGCTAAGTTGCACCCTGCTGTGAGGAGTTACTCCAGTGCTGCAGGGATGGGGATCCCTGGGACCCCTGGCGCGGCTGGCGGGGTCGCTGTGGTGGGTCCCGCGCTGCTCGGCGGGGGCTGGGCCTGTTGCTGTTGTGTCAACACCCACGTCCTGACATGCCATTAACATCACTGCAGGTGGCAGTGAACAAAGGCTGCACTTCTGGTGGCTCTTACTTGGCTTTGCCACTTGGGTTTGGTGTTGTTTTAAGCGTTATTTAACCTGTGTGGAGTAGTGCATTCAGGGTAGGGATGGTGTGCTTGGTGTAGAAGGTAGCTACAGGAAAGTGCTTGTGTGACACAAATCAGGCAGACATCAGTCGTTGCTTGTGGGTGTAACAGTGGTGTTTAAATGGCCCTGTATGCCTCTGTGCAGTGCACGTTTAGCAGGTGCAGTGCTAGGGAGATGAATTAAGTACATGAGTAACTCAAGGTCTGGGAGTAAAGTGTCTGCCCGAGGAGCAGACGGGAGTTACACAGCACAGGCTCAGCGTATGCTGCTGAGAGGCCTCTGGGAAGCATCAGTCCTGGACAGATGGATCTGTTGTTTAAATGGCCCTGTATGCCTCTGTGCAGTGCACGTTTAGCAGGTGCAGTGCTAGGGAGATGAATTAAGTACATGAGTAACTCAAGGTCTGGGAGTAAAGTGTCTGCCCGAGGAGCAGACGGGAGTTACACAGCACAGGCTCAGCGTATGCTGCCGAGAGGCCTCTGGGAAGCATCAGTCCTGGACAGATGTATCTGTGCAGGTGTGGGGCAGGTGTGGGGCAGTCCCAAGATCACACGGTGGTTCCAAACAGCCTAGCAGAAAGCCTGCTTTAATGGAAAGTATTTCCATCTTCTACCTGGTTAAGATTTTCAGGTGTAAAAAGAGAAGAGGACCTAACAAGAAGTCTGGAGGTCTAGTTTTGATAAACTCAGCTTCATGGTTTTATTAAATGTGACACAGGTGCAAGCTCCTATTCTCCTGTAGCAGGTACCTTGCAGAGCACAAAATTCTGACAACTGGTCTGCTTAATGTCTGCTTCTGTAGGATGTTGTCCTCAGTGGTGGCATTAAAAGGACTGTTTCATGCGTGCTTTTTGTGTCAATAGCACTTAATAGTCTTTGGAGGGAATCCAAAAGATACATGTAGAGAACAAACTATAATCTTTTGCTCCAGTATATTTTGCAGTTAAGAACATTCAATAGTTAAGAGCACACCCCTTTCAACCACGTCAGTCTTTTACCTGCTGCTGTATTTTGCCAGGTGCGTTGTCAGTTGCATTATTTTCTCTAACTTATTTCTATTTATTAAGGTGTCCTCCTTAATATAGTATTGTGAATAACAAGAGCTAAAGAGTAAACTAAAATATTTTGAACTTCTAATGGACAACTTAGTTTTTAACCCTGTTTGTGCCTTCCATTCTGTGTGTCTCTTTGGTTGGTGTCTGCACCATCATTGATACTAGGATGTCTTCTGGTTGTGTCTTCCGTTTTAGGGAGTTTACTAAATTAAGACTTGAACTAAATAAAGCACTCTCCTTATTTAAATGTGAACTACAGCTAAATTCAGAACATAAGGAACAAATACAGTTGCCTTGCTAGAAAAATCAAGAACTTTGCAGGAAGCCTGTTTTGTGGCTTTTTGAGAGTTACTACAAGTGATGCAGGCATTCAACGAGAACGGCGTGGCCTCAGGAGATCATTCCTACTGTCCATCTCTGCTTCCTCATTTTGAGGGACACAATGTTGTTCAGTGTGCAGTTGTTTTTATCTCTAGACGCCTCACAGAGCTGGGAGCTGGATGCCAAGTGGCAGTGACAGCAATGAAAATGTTTCAGGAAATGCTGATTGGCTCAGCGTATTGGTAAACCCGGCAGTGCCGCACGTCCTGTCTGGCTGCCTGAGACACACGTTGTGTTGGACTTCTCTGCAGGGGTGAGTTTCCTTGTGGGCAAGGAAGAGTCCAAGCCCTTGACACTCCTGGGCTGGGTGGTGCCTGGCAGAGCTATTTGGGATGAACTTTAGTTCAGCTGCTCCGTGCACAGAGCCAGATCTGCCTGGAGAGTGATTTCTGGCTTGGTGAAACTGCCGCAGGTGGAATGGCAAAGGAATTACACATGGCAAATCTGGGAAGGTACAACAAAACAACTGTAGCAGAAGACAATTTTAATAAATAAATATTAGTTTTTGTTTAAAGCCTCTATCCCTTCCAAGATGTACCTGTTCTGCCTGTTCCTCACTAAGTAGTATGCACGGACTTGCAAATAATTTCAAGCATGGTAACCTCTTCCTGCTGTATGAACCCCAAAGTTCTAGTAACTGGTGCACACCTAAGCCCCAGCATTTACTGAGCTCATCTTTACTTTCAGTGGTAGAGAGTGTATTTCTAGAATATAAAAAAATTCCCCGTTCTAATTGCTGTCATCAGTGTGATAGTTCCTGTTGCTTGTAACTCCCATAACATGTTGCTGCACGGT
The DNA here is from genome assembly GCF_000691845.1 of Merops nubicus. NCBI lineage: Eukaryota > Metazoa > Chordata > Aves > Coraciiformes > Meropidae > Merops > Merops nubicus. The sequence goes on along the minus strand of NW_008628127.1, from coordinate 2,677 downwards.
GAAGCAACTCTTGGGTTTTGAAAGCCTTGCTGTGCTTGAGGATGTGCTGCCTCCTGTTCCCTTCCTGCATCTTCCAGGCTGTCCTCTGCTACTCGGTGTGAGCGGGACAGGGGTTTGCAGGGGATCAGCTCAACTGCAGGAATGTGCCCTTGACGCCTTCGGACCACTTGTGAGTTAAATCTTTTTGAAGAGGGTAGGTGTGGTGGGATTCTTTGCAGATCCCAGGGTTCCCTTTGTTTTGCCTTCCAGGCCTGTAGCACTGTCTGGCTGTTCTTGCTGTCCCTGCTGCTGGCTGAAGGGCTGCTGCTCTGCCTGCATTCTGCAGCACACGTCCCTGGACCAGCAGTGCTCTGCTCTCGCTCGTGCTCAGTGGCTGTAAACCCAAAGCCACTTTTGCTTCCCTGGTGAAATCCATCATAGATTTCCCTTTATTTGGCAAAACCATGCAGAGAACAATGATCCAACAGTGTGTTTATTATTTGTGCCAAGCCAACCCACGGAGTCTACTCCTGGCCATCATTCCAGTCTCGATGAGTTTTAATGAAAAACTTTTAGGTCATTTTTATTAAAAGAAATTTCAGCCTGGCACTTCATATGCAACAGGCTAGTGATTTGAAGAGGACTATGACAATCCTGCAGTCTGAGTCTTGCTGCTTGTCCAACTAACAGGCTTTCTAGTTGTTAGGTAACACTTGATATGAGTCATAAACCTCTATAAAATCTTAAGAGTAGCTTAAGAAATGTCAAGTTCTTGATGCTGCATATACTGTTTTTGCCACAAGAGGTAGCTCTATGCCTACAGCTGATTCACGTCCTGCCAGATGAGCCAGCATCAGAAAACGCAGCCGTTCTCTTACAAGGAGATAAATTTTAATCTGCTGGAAAAGTTTCAAAGAGAAAAGTAATAGATTAGTTTATGAAAGCATCGTCTGGTATTTCACAGAGGAGATGACTCCCTAGAAGTGGTAAAGTTACCGAGGGCCTAGCTTGATGTTGACACAAGGTGGAATCTGACTCCTTTCCCTTCCCACGTTCCTCGTGCTGGTGGCTGACGCCAGTGCCAGAGCCAGGAGTGGGGCACGCTGCCTTCTGGCATCGGGGAACCACACAGTGAAGGCTGGCTGGGTTGCTAGGGGCTCTCGTAATACGTTTCTCAGTGTGGTGAGTTGAGAACCAATTCAGTGCTTCGTGAACCAGGCCACACAGAGCAGCTGGATGAATTATTTCCAGGTGAAGAGTTCGGTGTAAGGAAGGACGTTTCGGAACTGCATTCACGCATACACGGTGCTTTTCATTTCTATTATGGGCTTATTTCTGATGATTAATTCAGAAGTTATTTTTCTATAAGGGAATGATTAAGACTTTTCCTAGGCTATTATCAAAAAGGCTTCCTGTAAAAGCCATCAGTTTAGTTGCACAATATGCATTTGTGCAGTATTGTACGATACGCATTTACACTAAAATAGGCCAGTCACTACAATGGAGATTGACTAACTTTTAAATCCAGCCTTCTACTTTCATTGTTCATAACTTTCTTAAATTTCTTCTAGTTTAGATTTCCCATATGCAGTATGGTTTTTTCAAAGTTAAGGAGCTGGAGTGAACTGAGCTATCTTTAACCTACACAAGCCTGAAATATTTGTTCTTTATATGTTAGTATCAAGAAACATCAAAACCAATGAAAATCAAGATTACCTATTAAAAAAGCAGCTGAAATGAAAACTTTTAACTTGGCTTGTTCTGTGGATCTCAGCCTTCAAAAACAGAAAAAGTCAAAAAAGCCAAATTTAGAAGGAAATTGTTCTGCTGGAGCAGTTCACAGATGCCAGCCAAGGATGGGCAGGCGTATAATTGCTCATCCCCAGTGTGATGTTTGAACTCTTCTAGACAAGAGACTTCTAAAGACAGTATTTCAAAATATGTTATGAAGAGCCCTCCAATTATGTTGAAAACTCTAGCTGTCAGTCCTTCAGTAGCAGCCTAAAATTGGTCCTGCTACCTTGAATTGTAATTAATTTGAAAAAAAAAAAGAGATGGGGGAGTGGGGAGGAGGTGGCAGAATGTCCCAAAGTTCTGCAGGTCCTGGCTTTAAGGAGTTTAGAAATTTGGCTGGCAAAATGGGATACCATAGAATCATAGAATGGTTTGGGTTGGAAGTGACCTCAAAGATCTTCTGATTCCAACCCCCCTGCTGTGGGCAGGGCCATCTCCCACTAGGCCAGGTTGCTCAGAGCCCCATCCAGCCTGGCCTTGAACACCTCCAGGGATGGAACACCCATAACTTTCCCCGTGTAACCTGTGCTTGGGTCTCACCACCCTCCTAGAGTAGAGTTGCTTCCTTACATCTAATCTAAGTATCTTCCTGTTTGAATCCATTACCCCTTATCCTGTCACTACAAGCCCTTGCAAAATGTCCCTCCTCAGCATATACAGTTCTAAATTAATAAGCTCACACTTCACGAGCTGTGGAACCTTGAGTTTGAAGCTAGTAGGGATGGTAGAATAATAATGAACTATGAATTGTTTTTTTAATACTTTTTTCTTTTAATCAACCCTACTTTTCCTTTCAAAAGGAACAAGGACTGCTCACCTCTGGTATTTTCACCAGCTCACATAGAGCCTTTTGGTAGCCTGGTGTGTGCACACAGTTCTCCCTGTGCCTCAGCATTTCTTCTAG
>NW_008628126.1:8511-8765 GCF_000691845.1 Merops nubicus | reverse complement strand
GGGGTCGTGGGGAGCTTTGTGTCCCCAGCTAGCCACACTTGTGGGGTCACTGGGTGCCCCTTCCAGCTCCTCCGAGGAGGGGGGGAGCAGCGAGCCCTCACCCCAGGCGAGGAGGGGGCTGCAGCACCCGTGTCCGTCCAGCTCCTCAAGGGCAGCGGATGGGTGGGAGGGACGTGTGCCTCATGCCAGTCCCAGATGCCAGCCATTCTCCAGCTCTGAGCTCATGGTTTCGGCTGCTTCGCTGCCTGGCTGAG
>NW_008628126.1:7700-8372 GCF_000691845.1 Merops nubicus | reverse complement strand
CAGGGGGGTGGGTGGGGCACCCCTCAGCCCTAGGCCTGCCCAAATCTGAGGGTGCCTGGCGGCACCAGGCAGCCAAGTCAAGGCCGTGCAGGAGGGCAGGTACCTCTGGTGCAAAGTTGTCTTTTCCCCTGTGTGCTCGGTCCAGTTTCCTGACCCTGGTTCATGCTTATCTCTGGGGCCTTCACCTGTTTTTGTAGCACCTCCTTTCCTGTGCAGTGCTTTGCTCATCCCCTTTTGCTTGGTGCCAACTGCACTGTGCCAGTGGGGTGGGTGAAGGGCCAAAAGCTGTTAGGGTGTCCCGAGGTGGCTAGTCCTGTCAACTGGGGTCTTTGCTGTGGCAGAAGGGCTCCTGGCTGCATTTTGGGGATCTGCCATCACCTACCCACTTCAGACAGAGTGTTTTGTGGGCACGGCATCACCCTTTGAAGTTGCCTCACCTGGGAGGCTCTGTGGCTGTTACCGAGCAGCACTATCGAGGGAGCTGTTGACACAGCTGGCTTCCTCCAGCCCCTTGTCCCCAGCTCCCAGAGCTGGGCTGGGCTGGAGATATCAAGCTGTTCAGCCCTGTGGCTGAGGGAATGCCCCCCGTCCCCTCCTGCGGGGCTCTGTGCCACCCCAGGGCGTGCAGACCTCTCTTGTTTGGGCACCCAAGGGGCTGGGGGCGGGGACGCT
>NW_008628126.1:6089-7473 GCF_000691845.1 Merops nubicus | reverse complement strand
CTGCCCCCAGCCCCTCAGGAGGCTGCTCTGTTCCCTGCCCTGGATCAATAGCCATTACCTTCTGCTGCTGCTCTGGAGCAGGGCCAGGAGCTCCATTACTGCTGCGGGTGGCTGGGCTGGGAGGGAAGGTGGGGTGCTGGGGTGAGCTCTCATCTCCAGGGTGCAGGTCCCTGGTGCCACCCGTGCTATGGGTGGGCAGCACTGGGTTCACTCTGTAGGCAGGGAGCAGAGGAGCAGCGAGGGGCTCGTCTTGGGTGTGCTGCAGGGGTGGATGCTCCAACTGCTGGGTTCTGGGTTCCTGCTCGAGTGCTGGGGTCGGAGCTTGTGGGGGGACGACCTGGGAATCCTGGCTGAACCATGGCCACGGTGCTTGGGGTCTTGCTGCCTTCCCAAAGGGCCCTGCTGCCTCGGAAGGGGGAGAGGGAGCAGCAGGCCGCCTCAGCGGGCTGGGGCACCCCTCCTGAGCCGCTGCCCCCCGGGCCCCATCCTGCTGCAGGGGAACACAGCAGCTCATTCATGCTCCCGGGGCTGCTGCGGGGGCCGTGTGAGCTGACGTCAGGGCTCTCCTCCCGGGCTGTGGGAAGGTGTGACCTTTGGACTGCCAGCTTCAGTCTCCAGCACCCGACCTCTTGGGAGTGCTGCTGACCTCCCAGCCTTGGTCGCCCAGCCCTTGGGGCCAGTAGAGCGTGGTGGGTGCTGGCCTGGGGTGCTGGCTCAGACCGGGGAGGTGGGCGATGCATGTTCTGTGGTGTGAGGGGCACCAGCACTGCCCTGAGCAAAGGTTAAGGCAGCCAGCAAGGCAATCTGCTCACTTGTGGGCTGTGGAGACACAGTCCTTCCTATGCCCATCCCCAGGCAGGGTGCAGCCACTCTGTGGTGGGTAAAGGGGCGGGCTCAGGGGTCCTCTGCCCGTTTCAGCAAGGCTGGAATGATGTGGGGAGGGCAGGTCTGGTGGGGACTGAAGCAGCACCGTGGGGTGAGCACGGTGTGCTGCACCTCCTCTCTGAGGACACAACTGGTGTCCTGAGCCCAGGGGCTCTGTGGGTGCAGGGGCAGGGTGGTGGGGCCGTGCTCCTGGCACAAGAGGTGGCTCTGCTCCACCTCTGGCTCAGACACGGGGGCTTCCTGGTGCTCCCCACCCCTGACAGGCTCTGTCCCACAGCTGCAGGCAGCACGCTGGAGGTCTCCACGCCCGCCGTGGTCGAAGTGGAGATGGGAGACACGGCCAGGATGGAGTGTGACTTCCACGCCCCTGGAAACAGTTCTGATATCCACATCAACTGGTTCTACGTGAGTGCTGGCCTGGGGGAGGGGTCACAGACAGGTGGCTGGGGTGGCAGCGAGCCCCCAGGGCCGTGTCCCGGGCTGCCCATCAGCCTGGCCT
>NW_008628126.1:5767-6008 GCF_000691845.1 Merops nubicus | reverse complement strand
CAGCCTGGCCTCAACTCCTCGCCTTGCAGATGGACCGCAACAACCGGGTGTGGCTGTGCCAAGTCACGGGCAGGGAGCTCCTGGAGGAGAACCCCGACTACAGCGGGCGCCTGTCGGTGGGGGAGGACGGGGCCCTCTCCATCAGCAGGGTGACCACGCAGGACGCCAAGATTTTCGTGTGCCAGGCGCGGTCGGTCAGCCACGGCGAGGGCGAGAACAGCACCGAGCTCCGTGTCTACAG
>NW_008628126.1:5152-5454 GCF_000691845.1 Merops nubicus | reverse complement strand
GCACCTCGTGCTCAAGGCTCCCTTTGCCCCTGCAGATCGCCCAGTGCGTGAGCAGGAACGGCCTCCCTGCCCCCAGCATCACGTGGCACAAGGATGGGAAGGAGCTGGAGGAGAGCGGTGAGTTGGGTGGGGAGGGGGAACTGCACCCAGGAGGGCGGGCAGGACACTTGAGCTATCCAGGACCTCATCAGCCAGCAACTGGCACCCCGTGGCCGGCCCAAAGGAGTCCTGTGCTCCCAGGGGAGGAGTCCTGTGCTCCCGGGGGGGGAGCCCTGCTCTGCCTGGGGGTCTCCCCGTGGGGC
>NW_008628126.1:0-5135 GCF_000691845.1 Merops nubicus | reverse complement strand
TGAAGATGACGTTCACAAGGACCAGGGAGTCGAGTGGGCTGTACACAGTGACCAGCACCCTCTTTGCCCACGTCACACGGGAGGACCGCGAGACCCTCTACCACTGCACCGTGCACTTCAGGCTGCCGGGCCAGCGCCGGGCCGTGGAGTCAGAGCGTGTCAACGTCACCGTCTTCTGTGAGTCAGGGGCTGGGGGCTCTGCCCCGTGCTGCCCTGCTGGGGCTCCGACCCAACCCCTGCTGCTCCCTCCTCCCCCAGACCCCGCCGAGCACGTGAACCTGCGGGTCATGCCGTCCTCGGCGCTGGTGAAGGAAGGGGATGATGTGAAGCTGGTCTGCGAGGCTGATGGGAACCCAGCGCCTGTCTTCAGCTTCTATAAGAGAGAGGTGAGGCCAGAAGGGACCTGGGCACCAAACGTCCTGTGTCCTGGCTGCTCCTGAGCTCTGCTGGAGGAGCCTTGGGAGCGGGATGGGGTGGCTCAGATGGGAGGGAGCCTGTGTGGGACTAAAGGCTCTGCCTCTCTGCTTTCTCCCCGCTGCCTGCAGCTAGATGACAACTGGCAGGATCTGTCGTCGCTGGCAGATGCCACCAGCGGGGTGCTGAACCTGCACCATGTGAATAAGAGCAGCAGTGGCCTCTACAAATGCCAGACTCTGGACTTGGATGATATGAGACAGCTAGAGAAGGATGTGGAGCTTGTTGTGAACTGTAAGGCAGGGGAACGGGACCCTGCACAGACCTCGGGATGGTGCCTGATCCCTTCTGCTCACACTGCCCTGCTCTCCATCCCTCTCCTAGACATCGAAGGGGTCCACGTGAAGATGGAGCCATCCTCACCCCTTCAGGAAGGGGACAGTGTGAAGCTGAGCTGCGATGCCCACAGCCCCTTGGCCCTGGCTTACCAGTGGAGGGATGCAAAGGTGAGCTGTGTTTGGGTCCTGTCCTCCAGCTCAGCGACCCTGAGCTCTGCAGCAAACTAGGTAGAGCCAGGAGCTTGTTCCATCTCTCCTGAGCGAGGCCAGGGATAGGATTCCCTTCTGTGGACCTGCACTGTCCCTCCCTACCTCCTCACCTCCTGGCCAGTGCTGCAGGGAGGTCCTGTGCTTGCAGGATCCCTTGCTGTGCGCAGGAGACAGGACTTGAGCCCCTTTTGGGGCAGCTGCAGAGCCTGGGGAGCTGGACGCAGAAGGGCTTAGGGCTCATTGTCAGGGGACATCCCTTCCCCACAGGGCAAGAAGCTTGCAGAAGGCAACCAGCTCTTCCTGAGCAACCTGACCTTCGAAACCTCCAGCAACTTCAGCTGCAAGGTGATGGCGCCGAGCGTGCCGGGGTTGGAGCAGAGCAAGCAGGTGGCCGTGGCCGTTCAGGGTAAGGACCGGGCGTGGGGGTGCCGCCCTGGCAGGGCGAGCCCTGTGCCCTGCAGGAGCCAGGGGTGGCTGACAGGTTGCCCCCAGGGAAGCCGCGGATCGTGGCGGTCAGCTCCCCGCTGTACGTGCGGCAGGACGAGGTGGTGAACCTGACCTGCAAGGCCATCGCCTTCCCCAGGCCCTCCGTCCGCTGGAGCGTCAACGGGACGGTGAGAGCTGCTCTGGGCACAGCCCGTGGCCTCTCTGGAGAGGCTGCCTCTTGCCTCGGGGGCTGAGTCCTTCTCTGCCTCTCCCCCCCTCCTCCAGGCTCACGAGTATGTTGAAGACCAGCACGTGGCCAGCAACCTGACGGTGCGTGTGAGCCACGAGCTGCTGCGTGCTGGAGCCATGTGCAGGGTCTCCAACACCCTGGGGGACATCGAGGAGCACATCCAGCTGCTGGGTGAGTGGTGGGTGCTGCCCTCTGCCCCCCTGGGAACCCAGAAAAGTGTTAGCCCCCCCTCGCACGGGCTCTGTGTGAACCCTGTGGTGTGGCCAAGCTGTCTCTTTCCTTTCCTTTCCTGCTCTCCCAGTGGAGTCCATCAGAAAAGGTCAGTCCCTGCACCATGCTGCCTGTGTCTGGAGGGAGCTGGCAGGAGGCATGCTCCAGTCTGGCCTGGGGAGGGAGTCTTGGCTGCTGGCTCTTGCACTGCATCTCTGGCTGCTCCTCCCTCCCTCCCTGCCGAGCCCTGAGGGAAGCAGAGGCTCCCTCTCCATCCCTCTCCACCTGCTCCTGCGGGGGTGTGGGAGCTGCCTGCTGGTCCTCAGCCCCTAGCCCAGCAAGGCCATCGAGTGGAGCCTGATCTAGTGGGAGGTGTCCCTGCTCAGGGCAGAGGGGTTGGAACTGGGGGATCCTTGTGGTCCCTTCCAACCCTGACAGATTCTGATCTGTTTTAGCAGAGGACTTTAGAGCCCTAATGGCTCAATGGTTGGACTTGATGATCTTGGAGGTCCCTTCCACCCTAAAGGATTCTATGATTCTATGATTCCTGGGCATGGAGGCAAAGAGCTGGCCTGATGGCTTGCAGGAGCTCTGTGAGCCATCCTCCTACAGCACGCAGGGGCATGTCAGCTGGGAGCAGAATGAGAATTGTCATCACACAGGAACTGCCCTAACTGAGCGTTTTTATCCTTGCATCCTGCAGGGAGCTGGAGAAGCCCTAGAACTGGAGTCCCTGCGGTGCTTCCTTGGGGAGAGGGCTCCTTTCCTTGCCCCCAAGGGGTGCAAGGAAATGCAGAAAAGGGTGCAAGTAATGCAGAAACTGCAGAGCATCAAGGCGGGGCAGGTGTTGACTCCTTTCTCTTGTGTTTCAGATCAAAAGACACCGGAGAGCAAAGGGGTGATCATCGTGGCGATCATCGTCTGCATCCTGGTGGTGGCCGTGCTGGGGTCTGTCATCTATTTCCTGCACAAGAAAGGCAAGATCCCCTGTGGCCGTGCTGGGAAACAGGACATGTAAGCACTGCCTCCCACCCCCCAGGGAGCCCTTGGGGCCAGAGGTGCTTGCCATTGCTCGTGCTTCCCATCTCATTGCACCCGCCCGGCGCAGTGGGGGGCGACGGGGCAGCCTGGGGGGCACCGTGCCGGGGTCTCGGCAGCACTGCCAGCTTCCCACAGCCTGGGGGCCAGCACAGGGAGGCCGTGAGGAGGACAGTGGTGAGGTAGAGCAGCCGAGGGACCCCTCCCCAGGGAATACCCTGGGCAGCCCAAAGCTTAGAGCCAAAACCTCTTCCACCCCTGGCCCCGCTCCGGAGCATCCCCCCGCCCCGAGATGGAGCCCGAGGGGGCTCGCCCGGCCACGTTGCCCTCTTTTGGTACCACAAACATGTCTCAAAAAATTGTCACCTCCCTCCCTTAGCACAAAGCCAGAGGCACGTAAAGACAAGATTGTAGTTGACGTTAAGTCAGATAAACTTCCAGAAGAGGCTGGGCTCCTGCAGGGCGCCAACGGCGAGAGGAGACCTGCCGCTGACCAGGTAGGGCAGAGCGTAGTGTGCCACCCTTCCCCAGGGCCAGGGCTGCTCCCAGGGCTGGTGAGGAGCGTAGGGGGACACGTCGAGGGTAGTGCTTTGCTCCTCTCCCAGCACTCCCCACCCTGCATGGGCCTCCATCATCCATCATCAGCGCTGACAGAGCCTGCTGGAGGGGTGGGGAGGGGACAGAGCCTCGGCTTGCTGCTCCAGGGATGTAGGAGCAGCCCTGACCTGCTCCCTGGCAGCTCCTGGGAGCACGCTGCCCACTGCCCGGCCTGCTTGGCATCACTCCTTCCCTGCTCCATGGAGCAGGAGCCCAGGGGCTACGAGAGAAGGAGCTACATAAACGTCCCTGGCCAGGAGCCAGAGCGGAGGCTGCAGGACTTGGCCCTGCCCTGGCATTCTCTGAGCCAAGTTCTTGGTGCAGGATGAGAGGAGTCTCCTGGGCCATGTGCTCACCTCTCATGTGGGGCCGAGAGCCACGGGGGGGGGCTGGAGCAGCCCTTGGCAGTGTCAGTGTGGGGCTGTCACCGTGCTGAGCAGGGCTTGCAGAGCCCCAGGAGCCTGCTGTGGTTTTTCTGTGCTTCAGCCCAGGAAATAACCACACCCTGGCTCTGCTGCCCACGCAGCTGGAGCTCACTGCCCCTTGCCCCAGGGGGGATGCTCAGCCACCACGAGGTGGCCCAGGCTGGTGGCTGTCCCCCAGAGCACTGCCCTCTGTCCCACAGACAGATCTTGTGTTCACCCCTCTTTTCTTTTCTCTCCCCTCTGTCTCTTTTGGTGGACTGAAGAGCGAGAAATACATCGATCTGAGAAACTAGAGGGAATCTCCTAAGTGCTTTCTTCCTTCAAACCTTTCCTGCTCTTGGATTGCCTTGTCCCACCCCTGCTCCAGTACCTGGGGAGCATGGCCAGAGACGATTACTGTGTCCCAGAGCTGAGCCCCAACGCTTGGGGGGGCACCCCTCTGACTCACCTCTCTGTTACCTCAGCCGTGGGCTTGCAGGTTGTCAACTTAGCAGCAGCAAAGCTGGACTTGCTTACTCCTACAGAGAAGCCAACAGCAATATTAGAAAGAACTATCCCATTAAGCCACCTAGTGGAAAGATTGGAGGCTTTTGTTTTCTTTCAAGCTATCTGTTCTGTACGTGTCTGGGAAGGTTTTGATGTGTTTTACCGCAGACTTTGTTCAGAAAAAGCTGGTGAAATTGGACTTTTGGGATGTCTGAGGCACCTTAGATGTAGCGGTGTGCAGGTTAGGGGAGGGAGGAAGGGAAGTGGTGTGTTAGGGCAGCGTTTGCCTGCTGCTGGGGGAGGTGTTAGTGCTTTGCTTTTCCTTTGAGCTGTTCTTGTCTCCTGGGTTTAGCCCGGCGTGTCCTGGGGGTGCGGGTGGCTGTGAGCTTGCAGGAGGCAGAGGAAGGACAGGGGGTGCCCATCTCTCAGCCACGTGCCAGACCAAGGGCTTTAGGGGCTCTGGTTCCTAGTGTAGCCTTGCTGACGTGGAGCTGTGCTGCTCCCCAAGGAATTGGATTGCTTTTAGGGGGCTACTGGCTGCAGCAGGCCACACAGACCCCCCAAAAATTTACAGTATTAGGCCAGGGCTTGGTGATGTCTCAGGGTTGTTTTTTTTTTGCATTGAACAGTTACCCCCCAGGTAAAAGTAGATTTATTTCTGTGCTTGTGTGGCACTGCTGGCCCCACAGCAGCTGAGTGGTGAGAGGGGAGCTGGGCAAGCAGCCTGCCCTCAGCTTTGCT
>NW_008628125.1:6699-7360 GCF_000691845.1 Merops nubicus | reverse complement strand
CCATGCTCCATCACAGGAGGAACTGAAGCCCACCAAGAGGGAAAAGCCAAGAGCTTCAGCTCCCAACCACTCCAACCGAGCAGTGCTGGGTTTGGCCTCAGTTGCTGGAGTCTCCAAACTCAGCCCAGCTAAATGAAAAAAAACCACAAAGTGCTTTTGCAAAAGGCAGATTCACTGAAATTTGAATGATTCTCCAAAAAAAAATGTGCTGGAAAAAAAATGTAAAGAATATTTCATCATCCTTGCGCCAGGTTATGAAGAACACGCACCTTTCAGGTGCCCATATCCTTAATTTTTTAAAAACAAAAATGTTTAAACACCTAGGGATGTGAGAAACTCTGGCATTTCATATTCCTACACACGTTCAGAAAAAAAAGGAGCCCAAGCAACCCATTTCCCCACAGCTCAAAAATCTCAGTGTCCAAGCATCTCAACACCATCACCAGCAAAAGGTAATCAGCTACATTCAGCAATTTAGGCTTCTTAGCCCATTTTACAGGGTACCTAAACACATCTACAGGCCTACACCACCTCTGAAGTTCTCCTCCAAGTGCCCTCACCACCAAGGAGGAACCACAAGTCACAAGGAACCAGCATGTTTGAGGAAAACAAAATTCACCTTACAAATTGTCACCACTCTTTGAGGTGGGAATCAAATACA
>NW_008628125.1:1232-6642 GCF_000691845.1 Merops nubicus | reverse complement strand
AGAGAAAGAAGGTACAGATAGTGTGGGGTCAAGAAATGAGACCTGTGTCCAGCCCAGGAGGGGCTCAGATTAGAAAGGTGGGATCAGCTGGTGAAGAAAAGGTTCAACAGATGAAGAACCTGCTGCCAGTGGCTCGTGGGCTAGTGTCTTTGGCTGCAGACGTGGAGAAAAAGGTTCTAGCAAATGCACCAGGCACATGAGCTGCGTGGTCAGAGCAGCCCTTCGCTGGGGTGAGGTGGTTGGGTCGAGCTGGGATGGGCTACTCCATTCAGGTGCTAAATTCCAGCTCTGTGATGTGGAGATGAGTTTACCCAGAGCTGAAGGAGGAGAGCAGCTCGCCCAGGCAGCCCCGTCCACCACTGCGGAGCCAATGGATGAGAAATACTAGGAGAAAAGTCCCTTTTTTGCTGACCTCCTGCATCTTCCTTAAGCATGGAGTGGAGGAGCAAAGGGAAGGGACCCCACACGTTGAAGTAACCCCAACCATGGACTCCATGGTGCAGCCAACTCAACCCCAAAGGTGACATAAATACACCTTCCTGAGCACGCATCGTCTCTCGGCAGAAACAAGAGAAGATTCCTGGAAAAGCACCAATTCCAGCAGCTCTGCCACCAAAATCCTGCGTGAGGCCTTGTAAGACCTCTGTGCTTCACATGGGGATGAGCACACATCTGATGGTGCAGATGTTTCCACTTCTAAACACATGAGAACCTGTGGACTACCAGAGGCCTCTTCTGAGCTTTAAACTAAGCCCAGGGAAGAGATGACAAGGGTTGAGATGAACCCAAAACCACCCTACAAAATTAAGAAGAAGGAAGCTGAAGAGCAAGCTGGCTGACAGAGAGATATATTTAGTGGTAAAGTGCCACCTGAGAAGTAATGGAGAGCATCATTAACCCAAAACAAAGCAGAAGGGTGGGTGGGATATGACAAACCACAGCTCAGCAGGTTGCTCGAGCCGCTTGGAAGGATGGAGCATGACCCAGGAGAAAATTAAGCTACACAAAGAGAGGGAGGGATGGATCCTGAGCCTGAGGAGCTTTTCCCCCATTCCCATCATAAATTAGAGCCTGGAACCCTGCAGAGCCCAGGCTGCAGAGGGCAATCCCACCCAGCGCAGAGCATCGCAGCCTTGGCAAGGCTTTCACCCTCTCCGTGCTCCACGGGGCATCCAACAGCTTCCACCCCAGATGACAGGGCAAGCTAGAAAAGCCCACGCTAGAGGTGGAGCTCCTGGGCTGTAGCCACGCTCCAACACTCAGCAGCTTCTCCAAGCCCAGTCGGAGCTCTCAGGGCGTTTTGGGGTGGAAGGAAAAACTCATGAAATTTGCCTTTGCGCCAGGAGCGCCTGCACTTTGCTTTTTTTTTTTCTTTTAATCTGTTGGAATTACTCTGGATTTACACCGCTGGAGATGACAGAGCTATTTGGTCTAAAGTCAATGAGCCAAGCTAGCAGACAAATTCTTGCCCAAGACCGCGAGCGGGAGCCCTCCTCCTAGCCGACAAATTCTTGCCCAAGACCGCGAGCGGGAGCCCTCCTCCATCAATGAAAGCCTTTGCTCCAGCTCCAGCAGCTCCTGCCCCCGGGTGAAAGCTCACGGGGCAGCACGGACCCCCCGAGAAGGGGCTGGAGCTGGAATCCAGCCCACTCGAGCTGACTGATCGGGATTTGGGGAGGTGGGGGACTCGGGGGGAAGGGGGTGGTTTCTTTTCCACCGTGGGATTTGCAAGTCGCACGGAGGAGGGCGGCGAGGTCGAGTAGAAATGCAGAAAAACCTCCAAGAAACCACTAAAAAAAAGCCTCTGAACAACTCGGGTCAGGGTTTTTTTGGAGGGTGAGAGGTACCTTCCCGCCACCTCCCATCCCTCCTTCCTCCTCCCGCCCCTCTCCCCCATCTCCCTCCTTCCCTCTTCCCCCCCCTCCAGTCCAGCCCACAGCAGCTGGTTTATATTTGGCTGTAAATTTATGGCCCCTTTTGTGTTCTTAATCCTCTTGCAAACTATATTAAAGCCTCAGACCTTTCTACTTGGTGCTAATAAGCTCAACACTTGTATGCCTCCGAGGCAGAACATTAATTGTGGTGTGTTAATGAATGATGTAGTTTTGGACAGTGAGACAAAACAGGCCGTTTCTCTGCACCACTGTCTGCTTCCTCCTCGAGTCTCCGGGTCTAGGATGTCTACCCAGCCCACGGACTGCTTTTATTTTATTCTTTCTTTTTCCTTTTTTAAGCCAGCTGTGCCTATTTTTGGGATTACTATGCTGGAACGGAGCACGGGCCCGGCAAGTCCAGGGCTCTCCTGCCAAGGCTGGATGCTTCCGAGGAAAGTCTGAGTCCCACCTTCCCCCCCTGTGCACCCGAGCCCAGCCACGGCGTGTATCCTGCACGGGGAAACTCCTTCCTGGCCCCGGGCGCTGCTCAAGACTCGACCTAAATCCTAAAGGCCACTTCCAGTTCCCATTTCCTTCTCCACCGAGGCGCTGGGGTCCCTCGCAGGCAGAGGCACGGGAGTGCCTCCCTCTCTTGTTTGCTGAACTTCAACTTCCCACTGACCTTACATCCCATAAAACCAGGGCCCGGGCTGTCGCCCTGCCCCAGAGCAGATTTAGCTTTGCCTTCGTTACAGCTCGTATTGACCCAGGGATTGACCCTCCCCAAAGACACACGTGGTAAATCCAGAGCGACCGTGCTGGTTTTCGGGGGTTTCACGGGTAGAAATTTGGGTTCACGGGTGGAAAGGGGTGCTGAAGATGTCTCCAAGGACAGATCTAGGGTGAGGCGTGAGGTGGATTGAGGGAACAGCCAGGCTGGGACAGGGTGTGGCAGAGGTGACACGGCTGTGCCACCAAAACAAGAGCAGAGTGGAGGGAGCACCAGCCCATGGAGCACCCTCAACCAGGCACCATCTCCAGTCACCCCTTCCCAACAGGTTACTGGAGGAGAGCAGAAGCTCCCCTCCCTCGGGACATGTCACATCTGACCCCAAGGGGTGATGAGCATCCTTCACGTGGTGGGGAGGAACAGGGATCTGTCACCAAAAAGCCAGAGCACGGACTTGCCAATGCTCAGCCAGATGCCAGAGCATCGTGGCTGCTCCTGCCCGAAACCCACAAGGTGATTTTGAGACAGAAAATGCCACCGTGGAGGAACAAGCTGCAGCACGGGTGGCCCAGATCCTTCTCCAACAGCTCCGTGACCCAACAGCAGTAACAGCCTCTCAGTAGGTATTTATCTCAGGAGGGTGGTGGAGGAGTTTTGGGTTGCTTTTGTTTGCTACTTGTAAACTGTTCTTATCGACCAGCTCCATCTCAGGCCAAGGACAGAGCCAACACTGATGACATCTGCAATGAAGTGACACCCCTGAGGCAGGCAAGCCCTGCTCCCACTCTCCATCCTACCCCACGAGCGGGCAGGTCCTTGAGCAAATTTGACTTTACACCCAGAGACCCCCCTCTCTCATTATTGGAGAGTTCATTTCCCCAAAGGGGGAAGTTTCCTCTAATTTCTATTAACTTTGACAGCTTCCTGCAGGGGAGCTTTAATAAGGAAGGGGTGGGAGAGCAGAAAGCTGCCCATGGCTGGCTGTGGCTTTGTTCCTCCTGAGCACCTTTCACACGTGCCTCTCACTGTCCTTCATCAACACCTATGAGATGAAAGCTTCTGGTAGCCCAGGGATGGGGAAGAGGATATTCACCTGCTTTATGGAAGGGGATATTGAATCCACACAGGACCCTGAGGAGAAGCTGAGGCAGGAAAACCTGAGAGAAGAGCTCCAGAGACTGGGTTGTCCAACCCAGCTCTGATCCCATCACAAAAAAAGTGTCCTACAGCAGATCCAGCATGATAGCTGCAGTTTGCTGAGCTTGAAGTTACACTGAAGAGTGAAGACTCTTTGGAAAGCTTCACAACACATTGCCAGCAAAACAGCTGATGTCAGTGGCAAGCTACCAGAAACATCAGGCAAGAACATGTTGGGTTTAAAGCTCTTTGCTAGAGCTCATCTTCACATCCCCGTGACAATCTGCCCCATCAAGAGGAGACCACAGCTCGTTTGCCAGGGAATGATGGAGTATCTGCCAAATAACTGCAGCTCCACTGGCTTCTAGAACAATGACAAGGACTTACTGCAGGTGGTGGCCACCTAAGGGTGGGTGGACCAAGAGCGAGAGATGACCCCCAATGGTTGGAGTGGCAGCAGAGAGAGAGCACATGGGGTTTCATGCTCCATCTTTCCTCATGTTGGCTGGAACTCCACACCACAAGCAGCCTCATGAGCAATTTTATCTCATACACAATTTCTGGCAAGACCAGAAATGGAGAAACCACTTGAGAGCAAGCGAAGGCTCAAGCTCAGAGATGAAGTAGAAGACAGAATGTGAGAGGTGGATGAAGCTACTGTTCCAGAAAGCTCCACAAGGCTTTAAACTCATCAATTATCAACTCATCAATTGTCACCAACTCAGAAGGTTTCTGACCACTCCAATTCTTTTAAGATTTCTATTAACACCAACAGCCTACTATGAAAATTGGCGAGTTCTTTGAAAAACATCATCTTGGGCCAACAGGTTCTTCGCTTAATTCCTCAGAGGGTCAAAAGGAAGAGGAATGGGGACCTAAAAGAAACACTTCTACCAAGAAGGAGCAAGTTTAATTCTTACATCTAGTGCTTCCTCCTCGGGTCCCTCAGAGCCTCAGCAGCAAAGTGGGGAGAGTTAAAAGTCGATGCTGTTCAACAGCAGCAAAAGCTCAGGGCTAACAAAGTCCAAAGACGCTGGCAAGTTCTGCCAGGAGAAGACACCTGGCCTGGGAAAGCTTTAATCTGGTCATCGCAGCCTCACCAAGAACAAAATGATCTGTTTTCTGCCTGTTAGAAGAAGATTCACCTTATCTCCACGTGCACAACTCGGTCCAGGGCGAGGGATGGTTTGTGCAGGGGACAAGGTGATGATGATGCAAGGGGTTGCTGGCACCCAAAGGTGTGTGCCTCATGAGATGCTTGGCCGAGAGGAGAGCTAGCAAAGAATAATGGATCTGATGGTCTTAAAGGTCTTTTCCAACCTAAATGATTCCATAACTCTATCAGAATCAGCAGAGGGAAGGTGTGGGAGCAGGAGCAGGCACGGCTGGCAGGGTCACCCCAGGACAGCGTTTTGCCAGAGTACCTGTTCTCAGGAGGCTTTAGCTGTCCCTTGAGCAGGAATTAGGATCCTTGCCAGCTTGGGATCACGTGTGACACCAAAAAATCAGAAAGGCAAGAAGGATTTGAGAAGGAGACTGGAGATCTAGAGCAGACACTGCACTCGGAAAAATCCCAAAGGACTGGGACTCACAGTTTAGGGTGGGACGTTTATATCCCGCTAGGAAAAAAAAAACTCACAAAAGTGAGACGATCAGGTAAAAATATCAA
>NW_008628125.1:0-1175 GCF_000691845.1 Merops nubicus | reverse complement strand
CGCTGGGGCTGGCACTCTCCACCCGAGCCATGGTACCAATTACAAGCCCATCAGGATGCCACAGAGGTCAGGCCTCCCTTTTCCATGACCCCGTTCCCATCACCCACGCGCTCCTCGCCTCCCCCGGCGCCTTTTCCTGAGGTCTGAATTCCGCGGTTTTAGGAAGGCGATGGCAACCCAAGGCCTTCAGCTGCTGGCTTCCCAGTAGCAAAAAAATTATCTTGCTGCCCAGAAGATAAAAGCAGCCGTGGAGGAGAGAGGAGCCACCTTCAAATCTCTGCCTGCTGCCCCTTAACCCTCCCTTAATAGGGCAAAACCAGGAGCCAAAGCTGCCACCTCCCTCCCACTGCTGCAAGAAAATTCATCACTCCACCCCCCCTGTCCCAAATTCTGCACCATGGTGGGGGGAACCCCAAGAGCCACCTCCCTTTTTTCGGCTGGGAAAAGATCCCCTGCTTTAAGAAAATAAAAAACACAACAGGTAGCCCAAGCAAACGGGTTTGCCAAGGTCTCAGGTGGGGGTCAACGCAAGGTTTTTTTGTGGGATCGCTCAGATGTGGGTTTCTAGCACATGGGTGGCTGTTTTCTCATCTTCTCCCCCAGGAGAAAAGGGTGAGCGATGGGGTCTGGTGGGGATTTTATACAGAAACAGCAGAATTGGAAATCCTGCTGGAGCAGGGAGGGGAGAGGAGAGGGGACATCACCTCGGGGCAGCCTCTTGGTGCTGGGCACCCCACCAGGACCCGCAGGGAGAGTACGGACACGTTCTCCTGCCCCCACCCCCTGGGAAAGGGGAGGAGATGCCACGGCCCACGCTGGCCATGCCAGCCAGCCCAGGGTGTCACCTTTGCCACCACCTTTGCCGATAGAGGGGACGTGAGGATGATCCCCCACATCTGCTTGGCCTCCTAAGGGGGTGAGCAAGGCAAGGTCCAGGAGGGTCTCAGCCCCCCCAAAGCCAGCTCTGTCCCCCCTCCAGCTTCATCCCGAGACCTCCATCAGCACCCCAAATTCTCTAGAATCCAACACAACACTCAGCACCACCAGAGCCCCCCTCCAACAAGCACAAACCCCGCGGGGTCTCCCCACAAGATCCACCCCGGAGAGCCTGGAAATGAGCATGGGGGGGGTCCCTTGCTTATTGCCCCCCACTCGTTGCTCCACACCGCACTGTG
>NW_008628124.1:0-429 GCF_000691845.1 Merops nubicus | reverse complement strand
GTTCAGACCCCAGCATTTCAGCTACTTTTAACCCACATTGCTCTACAGCTGTCTTCAAAAGGCAGAATTAACAAAATTTGATTTTGTTTATGTTGTTGATGAGTAGACTGTTTCCTGGATCGATATCAAGATATTAGGCTGTTGTTTGCAGACAGGACTCAACACCCTATCAACATACAGCTAACAGAGAGTAGGAGCATTTTCCATACTCTGTGGCAATATACACCAATGAAATCTCTTATGAGATTCAGCTGTATTGATTGCAGGTACTGAGAAAGCAAATGGAGGAGCATCCTGTGGAGAGAGAGGGATTGAAAAGAAACAACCTTTGAAGTCAATAACAATCAAAGAGCAATTCTGTGGTTACATGGATGGTGAAGAAAGGCCCCATCAGCTCTAGGACTTGTCATGGTTTGGGTGCTTGGGAGG
>NW_008628123.1:0-601 GCF_000691845.1 Merops nubicus | reverse complement strand
CCAGGGCCCCAGATCTGCCGAGCTGCTGGCACTACCACCAGGAATTTTTTCTCCAGAGCAGCACCAGCTGCACCCGAACACCGATCTCTTTTAGAGTCCATTTTGTCTGATAACCAGAGATTTGGAAGTTTCCTTCCATAGCAGATGAGCACTGAAAGAGAAGCTCGTGCCCCGAGGACCACCTCAGTATTTGGGCTGGCATGTCGCTCTGCTTGAACGCCCAAGACAGCTGACCCTTTGATGAGAGTACCAACCTATTAACCTGAGCCTGTCCCGGGTGAGGGAGCCGGGCACAGGGCGGCTCGCAGGCCTGCTGGGTTGGGTTTATTCACCCCCCGTCCCCAGGGGTGCAGCCTTGGGGAACAGCAGCTCCCCACCTCCCTGCTCAGGTGGTCTGGGGTGAGGACATTCCTGGCCACAGGCCCCGAGCCTGCTTGACGCCATTTGCCACAGGGCCAGCTGCTCCCCCAAACTGTAGCTGCTCCCAGTGCCCTGCCCTGCTGCCCCCCATGTATGGGGGAGCCTTTCTGTGGGTGTGGGGAGCGGGGCCAAGGCTCATGGACTGAATCATACAAACACAGGATGGTTTGGGTTGGAAAGG
>NW_008628122.1:0-20501 GCF_000691845.1 Merops nubicus | reverse complement strand
TAAAGGTATCTTCCAAACAAAACAATTCTATAATTTCAGAGAAATGAAGGACAGTACTTATATAGATTTGTATCTATATTATTTTAGGTAATTTTTTTTTTTTTAGAATTATAGGCATTGCCTCAAAAATACCTAAAAAAAAGGAACACAGCATTTCTAATGAGTGGAATTGAAAAGCAGTTTCTCGTTTATTTAATTGTGTTGTCATTTCTCAAAAAAAAAAAAAAATCTGTGGTGCAGCAGTAAGACTAGTAATAGTTTTTTATAAGCAGGGAAAAGAAAGCTATAGGTATTGCACTATGAAGCCAAATTAAAGAGTACTTAGGGGTATTTAACTACCTACAGATACATATCAGCTATTTGGCTTTTTGATAAGTAGCATGTGTAGCTTTGGGAATAAATGGGAATGTTCTCTAGGCATTGACTTCCATGACTAGGCAACCAGGAATTTTTGCAAAAAAATTTTCTTTTATTTTTTAATCCATTAATAAGTATGAGGTAGAATATAACTCCATTGACTAGGACCTCAAATGGTGATACAGTTCAGCTAGATCAGATCAATTACATTTTAGTGAAGCTAGGGCAGCGCCTGCAAAAAACCCATGATTCAACTTTTGAAGTAATTTGTGGACTTGGAAGTTCTTTTTAACACAATTCCTGTTCATTTCAGGAGCCTTTGAAAGTTTGCTTAATAAGCTTCCAAAGCCCAAATCTTCAGATATCCCCAGGTGCCAAAGTCACACAGGTTTCAGTGGGAGATTGCTAGACACTCTAATGGTTTTAAGCAGTGTGACAGGTATTTCTTTGCTGAAAACGGGATTGAGACTGCTTTGAAAAATGTACATAGGTCTCAAGAAGAAAGTTCCTCAAAGCAGCGTGAAAAGAAATATCAGGAGAAACAAACCAGTCTTTTGGAAACAACTTATTAATGCCTTCCACATAGAGATATTTGTCTGTTGTCTTTGCTGTAGTACAAAGTTTCATGTCATAGTTGCGCTGTGACAGTATAATTGCACTTAGAGCTCTGCACTGAATTTAGTTCTACTAACAACAGCACAAAGGAAAAGATTTTATATAATTTGTGTTAGTGTCTGAAATAGCTGAAAATCCCTTAGCTGAGGAAATATGGATTTTTTAGTCATGATCTGGGTCTGCCTGGGTTGGAGTTATTTTTTCTTCATACCACCTCATATGGTGATATGTTCTGCATTTGTGACCACTGTGACCAATGCTAGTTTCACAGCTATGTTTTAGCTGTTGCTGAATAGTGCCTACAGAGTGCCAAGTTCTTCTCTGTTTCTCACTCTTCTTCTTCCAAACAAGTAGGCTGAGGGTGGGTGGGAAGCTGTAAAGGATACAGCTGGGACAGCTGTCCCCAAATGACCAAAGGGATATCTTAAACATTATATATAACATCATGCTCAGGAAAAAATCTGGAGGCAGATTTCCAGTGTTGCCTTTGCATGGGGACTGGCTGTGCATCAGTCAGCTGGTGCTGACGGATTGGTTGGTTTTTGGTTTGATTTGCTTCTTTTTTTTTCCTCTCTATCTATTAAATTGTCTGTATCTCAATCCACAAATTTTCTTACTTGTGCCCTTCTGATCTTCACCCCTGTGGGGAGTGAGTGAGCAGCTCTGTGAGGCTGAGCTGCCTACTGAAGTTAATGTACAACAAACCAGCTCTTGCTTTTAGGTTTAAAAAATTTAACCTTACAACCAGTATTTCAGCATGGCTGCCACAGCTCACACCATGAGACATGATAACTTGCATTTACAGTGCATATAATCACATCACAGAATCAGCTGATGGCCCGTGTGTGGACACCGGTCTCCACTTTCAAAAAGCTTGATAGCTAGGAAACCTAATTTAATTGCTATCTTTATTTTTTACAAAAAACTTGTCCATACTGTTCCAGACAGCAGAAGAGTTGTTTTGTCATTTTCAACTGACTCAGTTCGGTGGTATTTCATAGAAAATTATTTTCTGTAATTATCAAAAGGATAGGAAATAATTGAAAGGGACAAAACAGGTCTAGTAAAGAGTGCTGTTTTGCTTTTAAAGGATAGGCCCTTTCTTGGTGGCTGTTGTGTATTAATATACTTGATACAGTTATGATTTAATAACAACTCAAAATGTATAAATATTATGAGTTAAATCAAAAGGTTGAATTTTATCAGTGCTTAATGATTAACCAGCTTAAAGATTAACACGTGATTCAGTAAAATGTGCTGTAAAATAAATGTAGAGCTTGTAGTTCACAGCAATATAACAAATAATCAAAAGATATTGGTCACTGAGTGGCCCAAGAGTGGGTGAGAATTGTACCACTACAGTGGTGATGTCCCTGTTTTCTCCTACTATTTACAAACAACTTCTGTCCTCTCAAGTTCTTTTTGCTGGAGATTCAAACAAATGCAATGGCTTTGGAACAGCCCACAAGGCTACTGACCACAAAAAACAAGTTCACATTAATAAAAACATCACATGAAGGCCTTAACACATGCAAAATGATTTAAGCAACTGAAGTAGTATCTCTCAAGACACTACTTGCAGAACCAGCCACAGATTTATCAGTTGAATGTTTGGAGCTTTTTATATCTTTTGTCTTTCTTTTCTTTTAGATCTCTCGCTGTATTAAAGGCATTCAAGGGCAAAATTCAGAATTTGCTTCTTCGATGCTCTTAGATCCCTGCACAGCTTGCCTTCATTTCCATATTCATCACTCACATCTGTGTACACGGAGGGGTGACAGGGAACCATGCAGGAGCTGGGCTGCACTGCAAAGATCTGAAAGCAAGATGGTGCTCCAAGTGGAGAACATGGAGGAGACATCAATATAGTTGCATATTAATGCATCAATTCATTGAACTTATCTAGGCCTCCCACCAGAGATCCTGGCTCTTTCCAGCTATGTAGTTATAGCTTTGAATTGCTTTTTGATTCACACACTTTTTCCTCTTCCAATTCAAAGAGGAACAGGAAGCAGCAAAAGGACTGAGAAAACCTGACTGTGATTATTTCTGTGTGACTGGAAGAGTTTCTCAAATTTCACAGCAAATAATGCTTACATGAGATGTAAGCTTGATTTTAGAATCTCAGGCAGTCCAACCAGTTTAATCTAAGGCATTTTTGGCTCAGGACTAGTAAGAGTTTTATTCCTCCAAATGTCCTGTTTTCTGGAGATGGGTGATTAAACAAAACTAAACAAGGTAGGCAAGAGCCATCACCTAAAACCTAACACCTCTATCCACCTCTTCTTCAGTTTGATGGCTTTTAGGGAGGAGTATGAATTAATTTATTCCTCACAGAAACATGCAATAGCATCTCCCATCTCATCTTTTGGGAGCAAGAACTTCAGCAGATACTTGCTAAGAGGGGGAAAGGAGTCACAAAGCACTTTTTTTTTTTCCACCAAACTGTGATGCTGAACACATCAGCTTAAGATTAGCATCAGGAGCTACCTTAAACATTTTTCTATTACATAGTCTCTGCTCAACAAACCTGCATGATATCCTTACCTGAAACATTATTCTCTGACAGAGCTGTAAAATCTTTCTTTTTCCTTACTAGATCATCATTAAATAAATGAGTCAAAATTCCTGAGAGCCGCCACTCCACGGCAGCAATATAAAGAAACTGTATGAGCATTTTTCAAAGCAGGTAAGTTCACTATTTATACAAAGAATTTAAGAGCATTATGTGATTCCTGCAAAACAGTCTCCCTCTAAAGCACAAAGCTTACTGTGTGCCATTACTGCATATATCAACTATTTAAGCACATGCTGACTTATTTTTGTACACTACCAGTGTCTTATAACTTCAGTGCAGAACTGCGGTTATTCTTTCTTTCCCTCGTTTACATGGGATTTCAGTTTATAAAATTCACTGGTTTTTTCAACACTATTCTGTTCTTTTAAGTGCAACAATAAAGGTACTGTTTACTGCTCCTGAAGCTACTTCAATTACCTTGTGCAACTATTACCAAGTTCCACTATTATACATTAGCACATTTTTTTAAACCTGACCAGAAAGATGTAAACTAATTACTGGTTTTGATGTCAGTATATTTAAAACATCTTAGCACTGACTTAATTGGTAAGGTGTTAAAACCCCAACATTTATATTGTATTATCTCTTTTACGGGAATACCATTTTTAGACTAGTTATAAAGATGGGGCTGAAGCCAGATTGCATCCAGTTTTTCTCAGATTTGACAATGAGGCTTGGAGGTTGCCTAAATTGTCAAGAATCATGCCTATATACCTGCTATAAAGTACACAGTAATATATACATATTGGAAGTAAGGATCATCTTCAGGTGGATACAGTACGGACGCAAGATTAATTCAGAAGGAAATGAACTTAAAAGATCTGCCTTTAAATCTTCTTTAAATGAATGTTTTTAGGGGTCTGCTTTAGAGTGTGTGGAGTTCAGAGCAGAGTTTGGCTTGTGGAATTTATAATACATTTTTATACTTTTGTGTGAGTTTATCAGGAAGTTAGACGACTTCAGTACCTAGGTCCACAATATGTATAAAGTTACAAGAGAGAGAGGAAGAGAGAGACAGAGAGAGAGAGAGAGAGAGAGGGAGAGGGAGAGAGAGAAAGATGAGAAAGCTGCTTGGAAAATTAAATAGGCCAAAGCTGAAGTTTTATAACACATTCCTGGACTTTTTAGTATCTTTGTCAGCTATACAATACAAACAAATTTGGCACTACTACCCACTTTGAAACTGATTCAAAGTTTTGAAAGAGAATTTAGTTTCTGATAGAAAAGAAACTTAGGAAGCTTTAACCTGCATAACTTTTGGAAAATACAGATGATACTGGCTGATCCTAACATATCCAGATACCACATGCATTACAATCAATGAAACGTACCAAAGAGCAACTGATGAGTGAGCTGAAATGCATTATTGTACAGAAGCACTTTATAGGGGTGTCAAAATGCAAGGCAAGTGTTGCATTAAAATCTTTTCAGTCTGCTCATACAGCTCATAGACCTCAATGAGACATCTTCCACTCCAGAGCCCTGTCAACGTCCTGGACATGAGAGAGCACAGGGACCCACAATTTCTATGATCAGAAACAAGTGTTGATCCAAGTAGAGTTGCTCAGAGCCACCTCTGTGCCCTGCTCATCTTGGTCCCACCTGCAGCCCACAGAGTCCACAGCACCAACCTAACCAGCCAGCAGCTTGCTTTGCTGGGCATCCCTGCAGCAGCACCTCAAGGATCAGGGAAATTCAGAGGACTCTCCATTTTTTTTCCCTGCTACTACCTCAGCTCAAGCGAGCATAGGCTGTGGGCAGTCTCC
Source organism: Merops nubicus (assembly GCF_000691845.1). Classification (NCBI taxonomy): domain Eukaryota; kingdom Metazoa; phylum Chordata; class Aves; order Coraciiformes; family Meropidae; genus Merops; species Merops nubicus. The sequence continues at coordinate 15,185 of NW_008628122.1, read as the reverse complement.
TCCTTACCTGGCATTACCAAGGCAATGGAAGCTTGCAGAAATTAACCTGAAATTTCTACAGTTCGTAATCACCAGGACTCACATTCACATCGAAACCATGGAAGCGCCTGGCTCCTACATGTTTCTGTCCCTCACTACCTTGCACACACACTCACCAGCAAAAGGAGGAAACAAACTGTCTCCACAAATGGGATAGTTTTCTTGTATCAGTAAACCAGATATCAAACACACAAGCAGAAAATCAGAAGAACCTTGAAAAAAAAAAAAAAAATCATTAAAACTTTATGTTTTGCCACAAGTATGTCCTGTTTCTGATATGAATATACTACAGTTAGGCTAGCCTGCATCTTCAACCTTTGTGAAATGGACACCTATTCCCCTGATAACCCTTGAATCTAATTCCTTGACCCCAAACCCATAACACCTTCTGAAGGAGAACAGATCTCACAGAGCACTCAACTTGTCCTTGTTTCAGCAAAAGACCTTGCTGCAAACTCGAGGATGTAAACTGTGCAGTGAATCAGAGCTCACCCATCCTTTATTCATTCATCAAGTTAAAACTTTTCTGTTATAACACCTTTTTGCATGTTAGTAGTCTTGGACCATTTTCTAATTATGAATGTAAAATACAACTGCCATCAGAGATACTGAGGGAACGGTATGCTGTTTGAAGATTTGATTTAGCTCCAAGGCAAAACAAAGCCCCCCAGATTTCATTTTCTGAGGAACAGAATGCAGTTGCCTTTCTGAGATAGGTTACCATAAAACCCATAAACCCTCTGGTTCATTGTTTAAGACTGAATGCTTCAAGTTTCAAACTCACTGGCTTTTTTTTTTTTTAATTTAAATAAAAATCAAAAAAGGATGAAATTTTCTACGAGCTCCCTTAAGTGAGGCATAACTAATGAACATTACTCAGTCTCACTCACCCAAGCTAGTTTTACCATATGTTTCACCACAATCAGAACAAATAGATGATTTCTTCAGGAGCAGTGGGATCAAGAAACAGACCAGGAATACAATATCCTTAATTCCCACTCCCTTCCCAGCAGCCAGGCTTCAGTTATTCCTGACTGAAATGTGTGCAGAAAGCAGAAATAATCTGATCTATTTGGCTGTTAAAGATACCCACACAGAGATTACAAAAGGAATTTTAACAGTTAATCTCAATTTACCAAGACAGTTTTTTATTTACTGTGCCCACATATTATTTCTCTTCATTATGTTTTATCTAATGTGAAACTGTAATTTTCCATAAGTTTTTTTCTGCCTTTACAGATGCAGCAAGCCTGAGAGATTCCCCCAGCACAAACCCACAGTGGGACTGTTGCTTTTGTGTTTTGTTTTCAATCCTTTATAAAATTATCACAAGGTGCTGACTAAAGTGAAAACACATGAACACTTCTCACACAAAGGCTCATATTCCAGCATTCATTCACCCCATTATGCCAGTATTGTACTTTACAATCCTGGATACTACATGTGCAGCTCAATACAATTAGAAGGAGAAAAAGCAGGAAGTTTAACTCTTAATTCAAAAGAATCTCAAAGTTATTTTACCACTGGGGGATTATGTGTACACCTTTTCTTTAGCTATGAGGCATTGTTTTTCAAAGGGTGAGGGGAAGGGAGAGGAGTGAAAGAGAAGTCAGTGAGAGCTAACACTGCATTTTATTTAAGTTCCTAGTTCTACATATATTTTTTGTGGCATATATTTTATTGTGTTAAGCTTTGCAAGCTCCATTTCATCATTGAACACCTGCACATCTAAAAGGTTGAGAAAAGCAGACAGGAACTCAAAGGAACAAATCAACACTTTGAAGATTCACTGCACACCTAATATGAGGTAGGAGGTCACATTACTCAAATCACAATTAATAAATGTTCTCCACTGAATGTATTGTAGCAGCTGTGTTCTACTGGGGACTGTGCGTCACTTGTTCCCACAGTGTGTAAGCTTTCTCTTAATAGTGTATATAATACAACAAGCAAGAAGCAGGGGATCTGGGAGCGCTCCAAAACTGCTCCTAGTTAAACCTCTTCACAAACACAATTGTAATCCCCTGTTTCACAATAGCCTTCTTGGAGATAAAATGGAAGCTTTCCGTTCCAGTTTGGTGTAAATAGGCCAAATCTGAAGTATGTAGTTTGCAAACATACTCATACAGTGAGGCAAGTGAATTTGCCTGTGTAAGAGGTCTCTGCATCACACCCCTGTATGAAATTTCTCTTTCCAGCTAGATAAGTTTTTTCCTTTTTTTTTTAATTTTTTTTTTCTCCTGGAAGATCTGACATACTTTCTAACATACAAATGCTCTCCCACCCCCCTTAGTATATGGCACTACATTTACCTTGCATCAGTTAGATGACAGAACGCTAAACTTACAATGTTAATGCAGACTAGGGAAAAAGAAACAAGAACAGTCCAAGGCAGCATAGTTTCACTCTGTGTGATGCATGGGTGGGAATCTAAACTTGGATTTGTATTGTGAAGAATCCCCAGAGAAGTCCATTTATATGGGAAGACTGCAGATTTAATCTTAAAATGTAGAGTATAGCCCAAGCAAACAGGCGATATCATCTGCTATGAATTACAGCTACTTTTGCCTAGATTCCAAAGCACCACATTATATCCTAGGGGGAAAAAAAAAAAAAAAAAAAAAAAGCTGTTATGGTTTGCTTATACTTTTCCAGCCCATTTCTAAACAGAAATTTTCATGGTATTAAGCACCAGTTTTAATTCATATGCTACACACATCTGAGAATAACTCCTCACTGAACATCTAGAAAAGTTTCATATAAGATACTGCTTCTGAGAAAGTGAATTTGGGTGACTCAGTGAGCTCCAATTCACAAAGCTGTGATAGCTTCTGCCTTTCTACAACCAGATACACACTAAGGAGGAAACCAAATTTGGTGGACATTTTGCACAGTTGTAGTCCATCCTGGTACTGGCTAGGATAGCGTTCATTTTCACAAGACGCTGGGAGGGAGCACAGCCAGGATAGCCAGCTGAGTCAGCCAGTGGGTTGTTCGATATCATACTGACATCATGCTCGGTGTATAAAGGGGAAGCTGGCTGAGGGAAGGGCACAAAAGGTTTCAGGTGGTGGGTCCTAGATGATGAGCAATCGCATTTTCTCTCACTCACTTTATGGATCATTTAATTTGCATTATTGTTATTAGTGTTGCTTCTTCGCCCTTTGTGTTATTCTTTTAGATTCTCCTTATCTCAACCCACGGGGTTTTACCTTTTTCTCCTGATTCCCCTTCCCATCCCACTGAGTGAGGCAAGGAGTGAGCAAGTGGCCATGTGAGCAACTAGCATGTGGCTAGCTGCTGACTACAACAGTCCTTTTGAGGGCCCAACATGGAGCACAAGGGGTTGAGACAACAACAGATCTGACCAAAGCATGTTAAAACAATTTTGTTACACCCTTTTTATATAAGTTAAATTGTCCATGGTCACAATGTATGTCCATTTTTTCATATGGTGGTGTTATGTAAATCCTTAGGTACACTATGTATTCCCTGCGGTGGTATTTATCATATCTGGGAGATGGATCAGGACAATCATGTTGCTGTATTTGGTAACATTGACTTACGATATGATTACATCACTGGTCGTGAGGTTAAGCTGGTATTTCTATGAGGTATTGTTGTTTATTAGCAATTGTACTCAGTCTATGGGGGAGACAGGAGGACACTTTCCCCTACTCCATCTTTCCTTTCTCCTTCAGGGTAATAACAATAGCTTTTGAGAATTTTTACTACCTTTGAGACTTCCAAGCCAGCATGTTCTTATTGCTATGTCTTCTGAATGTGTTCCAAGTCTTTTTTAGGGTTACACAAATTGTTTTTCAAGAATAGCACCCAGAGATTTACCCCAAGGCTGGACATTTATGAATGACAGGGTGTGTGGGGGAGTATGGGCAAGTGCCTAGGACAGTGGTCATCTGCAGTGTTATGGAATTTCACTGCTGAACAAGCAAAGAATCTTGACAAACTAGTAAAATGTTTGGGAAAAGTATGTTGTCAGTTTGGAAGTTCCAGAGAGACACAAATCACTGCAATGTGCTGAGGCCTGGTTCATGCCTACCTGGTCCTTTTCAACACTATTCAGTACCCACAAGGGGAAAAGTAGGTCTGTGGACCTAAAAACAGACTGGCAGGCACTGCCGCTGAACCAGAGAACCAGCCTGTGCTAATATCAGTTGCTCCTATACAGATAAAGAAATACCCAAAAATCAGTTCATTCAGCAAGGCATGAAGGGGGTTATCACATGAATGGAAGGAAGAGCCAGAGCTGATCACCGGATAATGAAACCAGTAGTTTGAAGTTAGAGGCCAGGGAAGCCAAGCAGTTGGATTGCTGTCTAGGGAAGGGAGCATTGGCAAGGCAACTGTAAAATAGACACAAGCCCTCAGCCTCTAGGAATGATTCTCATCATGCGTGACAGAAAGGTACCACTTCAAGGAACATCTTGGTATGTTACCCAGGCAAGCAGACCACTGTGGAGAGAGGTATCCAGTACATGAGGGAATTAGCTGTGACAGAGGTGATTTAATAATGATCCAAATAATGAGCAGGTACCTACAGATTCAGGTAAGTCCAATGAACATCACTGAAGCAGCAGAAGTTCCTACAAAGAACACCAACATCATATACCAATTTATTGGCAGTAGTGTCCTGGAAGGACAGGAAAGAACAATGGTTGAATTCACTGGCCAGCTCTGGCAATAGGAAGGAAGTATCTCTTCTTCCCTACAGGTCTGTGTCTCAGCTGTAGAGAAACTGTCCCAAGAGTTCCAGCAATTCAAAAAGGACTTATCTTACTCCCTACCTGCATAAGCATGTATCTGAGCTATTCAGAGCAGGCACTCCTCTGCTCAAAAGAGACAATATGGAAGGTAGACACCATGGGGTGTCACACCACCCTGTGGTTTTACCTAAATGACCACAGGGAGTACATGAGGAAATGGGGTGGAAAACCCACTTCAGTCCTATATACATGGTACCTGAGCTGCTGAATCAGGTCTGGTTGAGCTGATTTTCCCATTGCAGACCTCATCGTGCAGTGTTTTTGTGTTGGGAGTTATAAGGGTGTTGATAACACCAGTGTTCTGACTACCACTGAGCAGTGCTCACACAGCACCAAGGCTCTTTCTAACATTCCTCCCTGCATAGGACGGAGGTGGGGCAGGAGCTTGGGGCAACATAACCAGAACAGCTGACCCAAATTGACTAAGGGGATCACAGAATCACAAAATGTTAAGGGTTGGAAGGAACCTCGAAAGATCATTTAGTTCAAACCCCTGCCAGAGCAGGACCACCTAGAGCAGGTCACACAGATAAAAGGTTATCAGGCTCTTCCAGTTTGATCTCAGGACACCTGTTTACAAACAAATGCTGATACAGGCACCTACCCACTATGGTCTAACTTTCCTTTCTACAGATAAACTATCCTCAGACCACATTCTTCATTCCAAAACACATCTAAAACATAAATTGAACTCCTGACTGAGGGACATTTCACTTCTCTGAAATCAGCAAATAAATGTCAGTTGTTACAATTATGACTAATTTAGATTTTACTTGATGAAATACAGAGCTAAAATGCATCTTATTAATACCTGTAAGCCTCTTTTATCACGTACCTATTCAGTTGAGAAATATATTTCTAAGTTGCAAAGTAAGTCAACTCGGGAGATGTTAAAACAGTGTGCATTAGAAAGAAGAGCAGCTGAACCGACCACCAATACTCACAATTAGATATATTGGAAATTTAATTAATAAATAGGTAGCTAAATTCAGTTAAATAACTGTTTTCTCCTACAGGGAAAAGTATTGTAATTTATGCATAATATTCTGTGTGTTCATCCCACTATCTCTAAATAGCCTGCATGTTGTTCTCTAGAGATATGTAAATTATTGTTTCCATCTGGTTTGTTGCCCTAAGGGACTGCCTGAGAGTTTAGTTTATTAAAGCAGGTATGAATGAAAATGAAAAAGCCTCTCTGCAAAAGTGTGCATCTGTAGCTAACGCCTCTTTCAGCACCCAGGTAGCCACATCTACACAGATGCAATGCAAACACAGGAAAAAGAGCATGGGGCTGGTTAACCTCTTTCTATACTGATAAATTATACCCGGGGCAAGGGGGGGAGGCTGAAGAAGAAGAGAGGTGGGAGGGGAATGTGGCTTATTGGCAAATATTGCCATCCTTTCAATAAATTTGTTTAAACCACTAAACACAAAGTCCTCCTCATTTCAGATCACACAGCAGTTTATGGAAATATTATATTAGCAGTTTCTCAGATACTGAATTTAGAATTTAGAAGATGCTGAATACCTCAGCAAAGGGCTAGTGATTTCTACACTGACTTGGTCAACAACTGCTTGGGTGTGCCCACATCCTCAAGCTGATCTAATTTAGTTGAGGTCATTTTAAAGGAAGATCCTAAGAATGAGGAGGAAGCTGTAACAACCTACAGTCCCAACTAGAAACTACATCTTGGTAAATTCTTCATGCTATTGCTCACCCCAGCATCCTTCATCTGGCAGTGGCCAAGCCCAGAATAGCTTTCCAATTCCACTCCCACACATACATCATTCCTTTCTCATTTAATTAGGTAACTCTAAATCCTGCTGGTTAGCCAGAATGGATTAAAAGCTAAGATGTGAAATCACAGCTTGGCAACCAAGAACATTGGTTTCTAAGAGTTTATTTTCAATACATGTAGCTTCTGTTTATTGCTGAGGCCCACAGGAAAATAATTTAAAATTATTATGGACATATTTATATGAAGCATTTTGGCAATACTTATTTTTAAGAAGTATAGCATATTCAAATTTCAAGTATTTAAATACCAATGGGTATTTTTTTGGTTAATACACATGCTATTGTTAAATACAAATACCAAGGTAGCTGGTGAATTTTTTTTTTTTCATGTTTTCATTGTTTTAATATTGGATTTTTTTTGCAAGTAATCTAACTTGGTTTCTTATTCCAGCCCTGTCATGAGCTGGAACAGTACTAAGGACCTTAAAACATTGATAAAGGCATAGCTGAGAACTGGAACTTTGCTACCTGTATTAAGGAATTAACCTTAACAACTGTTGCTAAAAGAGAGCACTTCTCTGATAAGAGAGGTCAGTACTAGATGAAAGGATGCAGAAGACAACTAAAGCTGCTCCAGTCTGCAAAGACGGTTTGACATATCAGGATGGAGGACAAATGCTTATAGTTTTATTCTTTTCAAGACTAGCTCTGAGATGAGAAAAGCTGATGTTTGCTGGAAAGAATATTTATTTATACAATACTACATGGTTGTATGTTAACATTTTTTTTCATATATCTAGTACTGTCTTAGTTGTCATTATCTAAAGGAAAGGCAGTGTAAGGATAGCCAGAAAAAATGAAACATTGTTCCATCTGGGCCTGTGCAAAAGGTGTACCATCTTTTAAAACAATTTTATCAGCCACAAAAGAGCAGTTGAATTCTTCTGCCTCTGCTGTAATGCAATTTTTTTTTTTTTTTTTTAAGAAAGAGAGTCATTCGTGTGAAAGTTGAGAAAATCTAGGAAGCTAAAGCAGCTTCGGCTTTTCTCAGCCTATGTATTTGCATATGAGTATGTCTATTCTGTCTTTATATAGCTGCATCTATAGTCTGACAGATGATTGCTGCACACTTTAGACCCTGGTTATTTGACCTGGAAGATGTGGATGGGGCAGGATCACAACTCCTTCCTTGTCCACACATCCAGGTTTTTTCAGAAAGAGTAAAAACACGCGAAGGGACATATGTCATAGACACAGGAAAAGGAAAACGAGCATAGATTTTCACAGAAGAAAAGCAGAGTTTAGCCTCATTTAGCTGGACTTGTTTTGAGCAGGAGCTAGGACCAAATGAGGTGCAGTGGTCCTTTCCAACTGTCCTGTGGTTCTGTGGCTAGTAGGCTGAGGCATCAAATATTGTTAGGAAGATTGAAAATGGGCTAACAAAGAGGCTTGGACAAGTGAACAAGAGCAGAGGGACAAAGTACTTCAGCAAATCTATATACACATTAGATCTGATCTAAAATCTATACTTCCTTTGAAAAGTAACACTACAAATATTCGTGCGGTGCCTAGCTGCAATAGCTCCTGCAGAATTGTCATGTTCTTCTCTCTCTTATGCAGTTGGCTATGTGGAGTTACTCTGATACTGGGCCATATTAGTGCAATATCAATATTTTTGTTTTGTTTTGTTTTCTTTTGCTTTTTAAGTTGGAGAGTTGTTGCTTTCTGCAGAAGATAACATGCTGTCCCTGTTCACCAAGGTCTGCCTGTCCTGTCTAAAGAACCTGCAGCATGAAATCATTGGAAGAAGCATGCTGATGCAGCCACAGAGTTCTTACTGAGCCACTGCCAAAAAACAGCTTCAAAGTTTCAGACAAAGCTTTTTGGAATTTCAATGCTACTTAAGTAGCTGCTTAAGTGTAATCTATATCAAAGGAATTGGAAAAAGCACACACAAACCCTGCAGACATTTTAATAAGCCTCTAAGCATATCAGGGGAAAAACAAAAACAAAACTGAACAAACCTAAACTACAGAACTTAATTTTTTTATGCTTTGTGGCCAGAAATAATAGAAAGAGCCACAACTTTTTTTTTTTTCCCCCAAAACAAGGTGTGTCTCTAAAAGCATGCTCATAGAAATATAATAGTGTATTGTTACTGTTCAAAAGCAGAATTCTGAGACAGAATAAATTTGTGGTCCAACTGCTCCTCCCAAAAGGCTTTTATAAAGCTCCACTTCTCCAATGGCTGAAAACCTCAGTTCAGCACAGGAGAATGGAAATCCTTCCAAAACATTTTCACACGCAATTGCTGCACTGCAGAATAACCCTTCACCTGGGAAGTCTCTGGGGATGTAATGTATCTGTGCTCAAAACCTATATCTACTCAATCTAGAGCAGGGATATGAACTCATTTCTCTGATTCAGTGGCTTGAGCATGAGAAAGTCAGACAGAGGAAGTCAGACAACATATATGTGGTTCAATTTCACATGAAATGGAGAATTAAAAAAGAAAAGCCAAAGGGAGGGGTCAATAATGTGGAGTATTCAGGATCCTGCCTCAAAAGAGGTCTTGCAGTAATTCAGTCCAAGACTGTATTATCCCAGATGTGGATCCTCTTAGCACAGCCATCAGTAGTTGAGGTCTTGGATGAAACCACCTTAGATAGAAGGGAAAAAAGGCTGCAGTTTGAAGACTTTGTGCTGAAAAAAAAAAAACATTTATCTGACTGCCTTTAAGGAGGATAGGAGCTTCCAAAGGCCTTTCATCTCTTCTCTGACTCATTTTTCGCCCTGAATAAAGTATTTCAACCTCTCTGTCTTCTTTCCTCCAGCTGTAAAATTATATCAGTAGTCCTTCCTGCCTTTTGATGCCTGCAGCAAGAATCAGGTTCACCTGTTCCAGCATATAGAGCTACCTAGGATAACCAAGCCAAGCTTTGGTCATTCTTTTTATTGCAGCAGGGTTGAGCATAGTCACAGCAGAAGAGGATGAGCTGCATTTATGTTACAAGACAGAAGATGATAGGAGGGAAGGAAGAGAGGAAACATTTCTTGTATCTCACTGTGAGCCTGATTGGAAGAAGCTTCTGCTGATACACATTACACGTTGAGATTTTTTTTCTCTGACTAGCGCTGCCTGCTAGGGAGGATCAATCTGAAAACTGGCCGGCCTTCCTTCCTTCTTGCCAAATGGGCCCTCTTCCTCTGAAGCGCCAGTTCTCAGTACTGGCCAGCATTGTAACCTTTCTGCCTTGTGACAAGTACCGTGTCAATGAAAAAAACAACTGATTACTAAAATATGCTGTATTAAAAACATAAACAGGTGTATGTTTTAAACAAATGTATGTTCATAGCTGCTTGGCTTAGCCACATCTAAAGTACTGTTTTGCCTGATTATTCTTTGATGCTTATCCTCTGTGGTAGACTTGAAATATCATTTAGAAGGGGAAAAAAAAAAAAAAAAACAAAACACACATTTTTATATTAAGTACTCATACTCGTAGCAGGTGGACCTCTGGGACTTTCCGGAAACCCTGCAGAGGGAACTTTGAGATAATCAGACAACAGTTAACAAGTTCCTAGTGCAAGCCATCAGGACTTTCTACCTCTCCCCACTCCTCGTATCAGCAGATACAATGATCTTGCTGGAAAGGAGACTTATTAAATGTTTCATAGAATAAATAAATTTTTTTTCAGCAGGCTGTCATCTCAGAAGATAAAAGAATTATCTCTGTTCTCATTTTATACCAGTCTTTTTATTTTTTCCCCATAGTAATATCGTTACCAGTTACACCTTTTCATCATGCCTCTTTGTCCTCTTCATGCCCCCTTCATCTTTAGTGATGAATATTTCATTATCTTTTTCTGGGGGCAGAGGGAAATAGATTTCAAAAGCAAACGGCAAACTAAGGCACACAAAGTTTAGGTTATCATCTCCATTTGACATGGGACGTGACTAATGATAGTCCATTATTTTTAATTTTTTGCATGCGTTGCCTTTCTCAACATTTACTGCACCTTGCTTTTTTAATCATTTGCCAGCACGCTCACTCATACGTGTATATATATGTACATACACATACACGCATTGTGCTTTTCAAGGGACACACTGTTTTCTTTGCTTGTTTGAATCATATCCAGCATATTTGTGTTTTACCATAATGTGTGGGGCAAAAATAGCATCAGGGAACAGATGACTTTGGATTTTCAGTAGTACCCTGAACCCCTCACCACCATTCTCCTGTACCTCGCTTGCACATCACTCTTCCTGTTACAAATGTACAGGTTGCATTCCACAAAACAGTAGGACCTTTCTCTCTATTCGGAAGAGAAATTTAAAGATAAATTCCTCTTCAGAAAGAATATCTTTCCAGAGGGGCATTGCAACCAAATAGTGATACGCCTAAAGTGATTGCTGAAGATTACTGAAGCAAGTATCATGATGCCCACTAGGCCTCATGGGAAACTCTCCATCACTTACAGCATTTTACTTAAAAGCACAAAGCCTCACACAGAAGCTATATCCAATATTCTGCAAGACAGGCCTTGCTCAGCACAAAGATTTTGATTTAACTTCCCCAAGTCAAATGTTCATTTATTAGTCTGTCCATCTAGGAAGGATTAATATTGTATTTTTCCAGCCACACCTAGTTATGGAATCACAAAACCTAAGCTGATCCTCTGATTTCAGGAGTCTTTAGGAACTTGAGATTCTCTTAACTTCTGCTTCAGTGTCAACTGAATGAACAACTAGGTTTCTATAATCAGCTGCAGCTAGGAAGTGCAGTTCACTCGAAAAGTTCTAGCTTCCTCAACTGAATCCACTGTCTTGCTGCCAACGCAGCAGAGCTTAAGTTTGAAAAACAACAGAGCTTGAAAAGAAGTGATTAGTAAAAATACTTTTATCCTGCTCTCTATCTTAGTAGATAGTGCACTGGGAATTCACAATCAACCTGCAATTAGTAGATAAAGTACAGCCATGAATGTACTAACCATGCTGCTGCAGCAAGAACAGAGCATGATAACTGGTGCACCCAAGTCTAGATATTGAATCTGGAGTCAGATGTGTTTTGTTATGCTGCAGAATCCAACAACCATGATGGATGTCACTTATGGAGTTTGAAAAAAAAAAAAAATCTGTATTAACAAACAGCATCTGAAGACCTTTTCTGATATTTCCTCAAGGAAGCATGAACCATTAGATAGGCTTTTGTTTCAGATGAGCACATTTTAAAATGCTGTGAGACAGATTACTGTCTCAGTAGACACACCACATATTGTGCGTACTGGATTCTCCTCCTATTTGATCTTCTTTCTTAAAACACTCTTTTGATATTTCATGTATTTTTTGCATAAATAGGCATGCCAGTTGAAGAAATATTTTTCAAGACCTGCAAAATTCATGGCTAGCTTGGAAACTGTGTGATAAATGCCAACACAACTGCTAGAAGACTCCATCTTCCACTGAAACATTCTCCCTATTCCTCCCTAATAGTTTTCAAGCATTTCATAAGTGGTGTAATCGTTTGTCTTCTAATGACCCTGTTAACTACATGACAGCATAGTGAAATTATCAAATAGCTTAAATCAACCATTCTTAAAAGTGGTACTCAGTACTCTAGAAGTTTTCAGAGTACCTGAGACTTCCATGTTTCATTGCCGAGCATTGCAGAAAAACAAGAACTGATTATATTCGAACACACCAAAAAAAATCACCTTTTTTTTTTCCTTCTTCATGTGTAATGACCACTAACACTTGGAACTTCAGCCTGATGGAAAATTATATTTAACTCCATGACATGTTACAAATGTCTTTTTTCAGCAAGAGCTTCCACCATACCATAACAATATCATAAAGCAAGTTTAACAATAAAGTTTAACAATATCATAAAGCAAGCCAGATGGATAATAAGCAAGTGTAAAATAGCCTAGTTTTCCTGAAGTAAGAGCTGGGAGGAAAAAACAGGAAAAGAAGACACTTCGAAAAGTTCTATCACTGTTTCCAAGTTCAGCTACAATAACTTACCATGCCATTAGACACAGGTGAACAAGGAACTGAAATAGCTCTGAGATGTGCCTGATTTCACTAATGTGCCCCAAGAGTCAGTGAGAACTCCGAACCAGCGAGTCAAAGTGTTCATATTAATTTCAAGTGCAGCACAACCACTGCCCCACTGGGAGCTGGCTCCAGAAGCTGGGCTTCCTCTGAAGAGGATTTGTTCAGTCCTCTGACAGATATGCAGATTCAGAGTTTCCCCAGCAGGGCACAATGAGTGAAAACTGAAGCTCTGTCCCTTGGAACCTTTTTTCCATTGTTTATAGCTGATGCAGACACAATCTCGATTTTATATGCATTTGGGTAAATCTACCACCTTCTAGTTTGGAGAAGCTGCTCCTAGGGAAAAGGTGTAAGGCAGAGGCAACAAGTGGGTTAGATTAGTGTAGTCCCCTGTGAAATTCTTACACATTAAAAGTTTTAAAGCTTGAAAGCTTTTTAAATTTCACAGATTGTCTCTCAGCTTACCCTAATCATCAAAAACTTAGGAAAACCATTTTATATAAAATGTTTGCCAGCAGCTGAAAGCCTGCAGCCCACTGTCCTCCCCCCAGTAACTTATTATTAGATAATTAGAAACAAGTTTCAGATTTCCATTGCAAACCATTGCAATTCGAAGTAATGTCATCATGTTAACAGTTCCTGAAAGCCAAACTTGGTTCTTTGTTTTATCAGTAAAAAACAGTCCTACAGCTCTCCAGTTGGTAACTACAGGTGCCACTGAAGAATTTTATATTCTTCAGGTATTCTCCACTACCCTACTCTTCATGCATCTGTAAAATTCATGTGCTAAGTATGGGAAAGAAAATATATGAAAGTATAATTCCTTTTTAGTGGCATTTTATGTGCACATCTTCAAGTTTGCAACCTTAGGAGCTGAGCAGTGAGTTATCAGCCAAAGCTAAAAAAGTTCAAATAACTACAAGCGGGAAATCAAAAGTCTCATATCTTTGTCATGCCATCCTTGTTTTACAACAGAGTAATTGAAGACGTTATGCATAGTTCTTGTTATTCCTTCAAAAACATTTCTGTCACTGGGAACTCTTCCAGTGCTTGTGGAGCCGTAAAAGCAGACAGACACACTCACACTTTGGCTCCACACTTCTTTAAGTACACAGAGAGATGTACCAGAGTAAGTCCCATGGAAAATGAAAGGTTGCTAACCTAGAAAGGATTAAACTACTTTTCAATTTTATTATCAAGTACAGTATAGACAGCTGTTGCTCAGTTAGGCACTCTTCCTTTCTCCTGGATTGTTAAAAATGTTCAGAAAGGCTCTCCTTTTTGAAACAAAATTGTCATAATCAGAGGGCTGACATTAAGGTGCTACACAACAGCTGGGACATTCTGCATGTCCCTGATAATGAGGGCTAGCTATCAGGAGAGAGAGTGGTGTCTGACTCGTCTCTGCCATCAGCATCCTGCAGACCAGTGCCTGCAAAGAACCCACTTGTCCCTGTGGGCAAATAAATAATCTGAAAGCTTCAGAATTCACATCGTATTGAGACAGCTCTCTCTCTTGTAGTAAAATTAACTATCAGAATATGGTGAAGCAAACACATCAGGAAAACAGGTGTTTGCTGAAGAAAATAATTTCTTTCCAAAAATACCTCTGTCTGAAGAATCTAGGAGGAGCAAAAGCCCCAAAAGAGAGTTGAAAATGCACTTAAACTGGAAAATAAACCTGTATGTAAAACAACTCTTACTAGCAGACCAGCAGAAACAAGCAGCAGCATTTCTGCATGCGCACAATAATTTTGAATGCATGGTGTATGTGCATGTATGTGCCCATAATGGGGTTTAATGCTTTTCAAGTGTGGCTGCTACATTATTACCTGCTAAGGCACCTTATTAAGCATCAGCTAAGTTTGCACATACCCAGCATCCACTGTTACTAGTGGTGATTATGTGTATCTTTAAAAGGTGGATTTACAAATTTAGGTCCTGTAACAGTAGCCAAGTGAAATAATATATTAACTATGATGACCAAAACTATCTGTTTTGATAGGTTTTACACAATCAGAATCAGTGCTCTGTTACCTCACTGAAACAAAGTAGTCCACAGGCTGCTCTGTGAACTCCTGAAGAACAAAAACTGGCAAGGTCTCAGGCACATGCATCCCCAGTCAACACTGATAAACAGGACAAGGTGGAAAGATGAACCTCATCACAAATATAATGAAACACTGGTACCAAGGGAGCAGGCACATGTATTTTAAAGTTTAAGTCTCTTTGTACAAAGAACTACAGCCATTGTTTAGTATTTTGAGCATACAAAGCTTTAATTCAGCCAACCTAAAAGGGGTTATCCACAAAATCTGTCCACCCAATCTTCCTGTCGTGGCTTCCACACTGATTTGCAAGATGAGAGCTTAAGCAGCTGGAGAAAGAAATGTGATTGTCTGGTATCCCAGAGAACTAAAAGCCTTGAGGCAGACTTCTTGTCCTCTTAACTTGTGTTGAATCGTACCATAGCCCAAGCAGTGTTGCTGACTTGACAGGCGCAACAAATAGGGTAAGATTTAATATAAAATGTGTGACCTGTGTGGTGGTTTAAACCACTTTT
>NW_008628121.1:0-11008 GCF_000691845.1 Merops nubicus | reverse complement strand
AAAGAGAGGACAGGCCACACCAGTTAGAGAGGTATCATGAGCCTAAGGAAATGAACAGGGCAACCTGCAGCCAGTATTAATTCTGCACCCATTTGAGAGAAGGGTTCACACCCAGGGGCAAAGATCAAGCAGACGTTTGAAATATTTGGCCTTCTGGCATTCTTGAATTTTTGGATGTTTTAATTTGTTGTGTACTTGTTGTAAACAAACAATTACTGTTCACTTAGAAAGTTTACAAGGCTGGCTGATGTTTTCGTGCACCAGGAAAATATTTTAAGTGGAGAAAAATGATCTGAGGTGGTTATTAAAACAGTTATCAGTGAGGCAGGAAACAAAGTTGTTGTGTGCCTTCTGTTTGTCACAAGAGCAAGCTTCAAACTTGAGTCGAGGAGAAGGAAGGGATGATCTAGTCACCTCCTAGATGTTATCTCCCTGCTGGAAATGAGCAATAGATCGACAGCAGCTGAAGAGAGACATCCCTACTCACTGCACCTTCATTAATACAGGCAGGATGGGCTTGGGAAAGTTGGAGTCACCACAGGAGCAAACCTGGGAATAATTTCCTGTCTCTTTGGGTTGATGCAGCTGGACCCAGCTATGATTTTCAAGAGTTGTAATCTTTGAGTTCAGTGAGGTTATGGCCTCATGGAACTGTGGGAAACGGTTTCATGCATGATGCCACGAGTAAGCCCCCTCCTCAACTCATTATATGTGAGCATTTCTCTAATAAAGATGCTCTGAGAAACAGCAGGACAAATGAGCGTGCATCAAGCCTCACAAAAACAACCCAGCTATGGAAATCCTTCTTTCAGCACACTGAGCAAATACAGTAGCAAGGCTGGGATGAGGTTAGGAGTGGCTATGCCACCAGGACTCTGCCACCAGTGGTTTTTGGAGGGAACAATGTTGTCTGCCCTTGTCTGGGATGAGAACCCTGAGCCTCAGTAAAAGCTCTTGCTGTATCTTTTAACTGCACAGCATGGTGTGCTCTGAGCACAGATGGGATTGAGCCCCAGCAGGCAGCAGTGCAGGAGGAGTCAAAGCACGGGCTGGGGCTGTAAGTGCACCCACAGAGCAAGAACAACAGGAGGTCAGCCTGAGTAGGACCCCAGTCAGGTCCAGTGTCATGAATGCCACCCCAGCCAACATACACCTGTGCACAAGCACACAAGGGACAGGGCAGGGACACATCTGCCAGCCAAGATGGAGGTAGAGCCCATGAAAGGAGCAGACACCTTTGCCCAGCCTGAGAGCTGCCCTCAAAGGACCAGGGACACATCTTGGCCCTGTGTTTCAATCTCCCTCCCTCTTTAGATATTTCACCAGTGGCTCTTTTGCTGCTGTGAGCAGGAGTCCATTGCATATCCACAACAGAGAAGAGTGAAATCATTGTAGCCTCTCATTTGAGACTCTCTGTATCTCCTGTCTGCTTTGCTCCATGGTGCTCATGCTAGCAATTGGGTTTTTGATGGAAAGGCACCTCGATCAGGCTCATTATCACCCTTTGCCAATTGACTTGGGAGCAATACGTGCACCTGAAAAGTGAGTGGAGGGCTGAGCTGATGTCTCCTGGCCTGAAGACATGGGGACATGCAGGGGCAGAGCCAGCATCAGGCTGGGTGACTCCAGAACGCGGTGCCGTTACAAATAGCACTCTGCCTGGAGGCCCATCCAGTTGAATTAGAAAAAAAAAGGACCATTAATTAACTTGACTTAAGAGAGGGCTGATGCAGGGCAATGTGACCTTTTCTCTATGTCACATGCCACACGCATTTTAGCCTCTTTCTGATGCTTTGTCACCGCCAGTCCTTGTTTTTTAGATCACTGGATTGCAGGGGAGTGATGGTGACCAAAAGGACTGGGGCAGCAGGAGAAGAGAGAGAGATGGCTTCACTGTTTCCATGGTCTGCACATCAAAGACACCAGAATTCTATCATGCACCTGCCATCTCCCCCCTTACAATGGAAATATAGACATATTTATATATACATACTATATTTCATGTACATTCACTTCATATATACACACCTAAGCTCTTTTTTTGACAATATTTTACAGAACAACTAAGAATGGTATCAATTAGCAGAATGGAGAATAGAATTATTTCATGCTGCTCAGATTTTGCAGAAATGTGATGGCAGCAGAAGGAGCTGTCTGCACTTTCCACCAACCAACTCAATGCATTGCTGCAATAGCCCAATCTACTTAAAATTTGTCGTTGAATTTGCCTCCCTTGGCAATGGGAGGGAAATTGTAGTTAACAGTCACAATGAAGATTGTTTAGTTTATCCACCCAATGTCTTTACTCTCAAAGCTTGCAAGTCTCTAATCCACTGGGAATTTTTTCCCTGATATCCCTAGGATCAAAATAGATGGCTAGGTCTGCCAGTTTCTATATGGTTGTGAACAGGCTGAAAAAAACAGTTTTCTGAGGATTCTTTGGGTAAAAAGTCACCTTATTTTGGGGTGTAGTCATACCTTGGTTCTAACACATGTAATTTCAGCCTTCTGAAACAGGAGGAAGGACAGTGTTGTGGTCAGGAGCACATGTAGGTCAGGGAGAGCATGTCATAGAATCATTTTGGTTGGAAAAGAACTTTAAGATCGAGTCCAACTGTTAACCCAGTGCTGCCAAGTTTACCATTAAACCATGTCCCTCAACACTACATCTACATCTAAATACCTGCAGGGATGGTGACTCCACCACTTTCCTGGCCAGCCTGGTCCAGGGCTTGACAATTTTTTCAGTGAATAATTTTTTCCTAATGTCCAATCTAAACCTCCCCTGGTGCAACTTGAGGCTGTTTCCTCTTGTCCTATCCCTTGTTACCTGGGAGAAGGGTCTGTCACCTCACTAGAACCCTTGAAAACATAGACCAATGTCATCCCTCCAAAAACACAGGCACATTCTTATTTTAGGATATGTTGAGCTCTGTCATTTTAAAATCAATAACTTGAAGTTTAAGGGAGTTTTTTGATATTTTTTTTTTTCCATTTTAGTTGAAAATCAAGTTTTTTAGTGGGTTTCTTGTCGATGCAAAATTTAGGCAGTTGCACTATGGATGTGTTCCTCTACACCTGCCTTCACCTATTCCAGCCTTTTTTAGTTCACTCAGCATCTTCACTTGAAGGGGTTAGGAGAGATGTCTTAGGAACACCTTTCAATAGCAAAACCTCTTCCACCCTCAAGTCCTTAAGCTGAAGGAAAAGCTGCTTCTAGAGCTTTCTATTTCTTCAACTTCAATCAGTCAAAAACCCAAAGCTATAAGAAATGACAGACCCCAATTATTCATGTTCACAGGAGTATCAACTGGAAAAAATCACAACAATACTCAATTTTCTGTTTTTTTTCAAAGAGAAAGTGTTTTTAAATTATCAATTTTATCTAATTTCAGATAATATTTGCAGGGCTGTTATCTTTGTATTCCTTTTATTATTACATTTAATGAAAAAAAGAATGACAAAGAGAACAAAGAAACATTTAAATATTTCTTTAAACATGAAAATGAAAATTCAGGTTTGCATGTGAAATCAAAAGAGATGTTTTTTTCTAGATAAAGCTGGACAAATATAAGTTTTATCTTAAGGACTTGAAGGAGATTTAAAAAATATTTTACAAACCTAAAATTAAACAGCTTTGAGTGTTGACATAGTACACAAAACATGGAGGCTACTTAATGACTGAGGCAAAAAATCAGAACCACTGCTGCATTGGCCATGTAATTCTTTTTTCACATCTACTAGGTATTTAACAGTGAGTTTGAGAAGGTTTCAATGGTAATTTCCTTCTGTCAGGACTTCTGAGTCAGAAGGAAGAATCTCTCTTCTAGATCTCAGTGGAAAACCCAACCTTGATGCCTAATGCCATTTTCAGGAGGCCATGGTTTTGCATTACTGTATTTTCATCAACCAAATTACAATGGAGTCTTACAAAACCAGTTCAGAGAATATCTCCAGTGACCACATGGGAAACAGTCTCCATGCAATTAATTCTTTTAGAAAGTTTCTGAGGTGCAACTTCTCTGGCTTATATATTTATGTGTTTAGATGTGAACATCTAAGTCTGAGCTTGGCTCCTTCAGCTGAGAGAAATCAACACCTTGCAAGGGAAATTTATGCATCTTAGACACCATTTTATGGTGAGATAAATTATTTCAGTTAGGCAAGATATATCTTTCAAGTATAACTTGAATTTCTCTTTGAAAAAACAAGCTAAGCTAACCCAAACCATGACATTCAAGATACACCTACCCCTTCTCCTTGATATACCACAAGGTTTTCCTCAAGACCTGACCCACAGACCACAGCAACAATAAACCAGCAACTACAGGCCCCAGTAATAAGGGAAAACCAAATTTCAGAGCACATGATGCCTGAAAGTTTCCTGAGGCATGCCTGGACTGGCTGTCCACGGGTGACTGCAGGTATTTCTACACTGCCACCACCCACCTCTGTGGTCTTGGTGGGGGTGAAAGATGGATGGATCTGGGAGCTCACCGAGCCCTGAATTTCCCCACAGATCCTCCTTTAAGACTTGTGGCAACACAGATATTGAGTTCAGAGGTGCAGGGCTCAGTCCTCTGAATTAGAGATTTTTTCTGACTGCACTGTTGAAAAAGGAAATAGAAGGAAAAAAACACTTCTCCATTTTCTTTGGATAACATTGGCAAAGAAAGACTTGTCAATGTTATACCCACATACAGCTTAGGTGGAGGGGAAAAAACCTTCAGAATGGCTTAAAAAAAAATGCTTGTCCATGTCCCATTAAATCGCTGTGGCTTAAAGTACTGAAGGTTGGTTTTGAAACCTCTCTCAGTGAAATCTATGTTTTTATCTCAGTGAAAACATTCCCATCTTACTAAACAAACACGATGCGATCAGCAGCGGACCTCAGAAAATCCTCTCACATCTCATTATCCCACAGTTTAGATTAGGGCTTTCGTAGCTTGACTTCATAATGCAACCACAGGATCAGCTCTGTTCCCCTCTGCCAGAGCCTTTGCAGGGCTAATGTATTATTTCTGTAACATGAAGAGCAAAGAAAAGGAATATGACATGTTCTTGCAGCAACAAGTTAATTTTGATTTAACCTTCCAGTGCTTGACATTGCAGGCACTAACACTTCAGCTGTTCAAAGAGAAACACCAAGTGAGCAAGCAATAAACCCTTAGTCAAGCAAAAAGCCTCCTGAAGGTGCTGGCTGCCTTGTTTCCTGCAACACGAAATGTTCCCTGTTGGCAAGTTAAGGTTATGCCCTTTCCATGCCAAGATGGACCTTGTGGGACCTGTTGACCATGAAACATCTAACCTGTGAAAAGGGGTCTGAAGTTAATTAGGAAGACTTTAAGAACACAGGATGCTGGAGGGAAAAGTCCTGTGTCCAAGACCAGATTAACCACAGAGAAGCTTCTGGTTCTGCTGTGGACTTGCTTGCAACTCTCAGACCTAGCTGTACCCCAGCATCTCATCCCACCCTTTGTTTTACCCACTCAGGGCTGTAAATTCCTTGCAGCAGGACAATGTCTAGCTGTATGATGGTGCTAGGGTCTCCAGTCCCATTTGCTACAGTATGGTAGCTCCTAAACAGCTGCAAATGCACAGGACTGGGGCACTGGTGTGGTTAGTAGGTTAATGAGGAGTTGCACACTAGACTTCTGCTCTTGCAGTTCAAGCAACCCAGCATTAAGATTGCTCAGATGGGGGTAAAACTCACTTTTGTTTCTCACTTCGAAACCTTTTTCCCCTAGGTCCTTTATCACACCTCAGCTAATATGCTTAAGCTCTTGGACACATTCTGCTGGTGGGAGGAAGATCCTTTACAGAGGGAGCACTCAGACACAATGCTGACTGAAGAAACCTCAGAGACTAAACCAGAAGGATTTATTGCCCTTCGATCTTATGCATCATCCTTTTCCTTTGCAGGTCCCAGACACTTTCCTGAGACATTCTATGTCAGAGACTGAGATTTCCAGAGTGACAGAAGAAATTGGGTGTCTGGTGTCCAACTCCTAATGAAGCTATTTAAGATTTAGACATATCCTTTCCCAGCCAACACTCACACATTTTTTTTCCAAAAGACCCAAAATCACCCTGACTTCACTCCTTGATGATCACAGCTGAAGCAGCTGAGTTTAGCTTGACACAGCGTCCTAGTAAATAAGTCCCATGAAGTTAAAGACATGAAACATCTGAAGAGATGTGGCCTCATGCTCACTGCACACTGAGAGCACAGGCAAAGCCACCACATGCTCCTTGCAAAGGGTCACACAGGCAACTTTGAGGAAGGACCTGGGTTGGTTTTGGGTTATGTCTGCTGGGTTGTTTGGGATTTTATTTTTGTTTTTATTTTTTATTTATTTCTTCCCCTCAAAACTCAAGCCCGAGCCTCTCAAAGCAAGCCATCTGAAAAAAGAGACTTTGGTTTTCAAAAGACCTTCAGCCCATCTGCCTCCCACTGGAGCTAGGTGAAAGGCAATATCATTTTCTTAAGCAGCCCCCAAACTGTGAATGTAAAAGCATACAAATTCAACACCCACCAAAAAAAAAAAAGAGGAGTAAGATAATAACCCTGGACAATGAGAAAATGATGCAAGTTCACTTTCCATGTCAGTGTGCATTTCCCTTTAAGAATTTCCATTTCCCTTTAAGCAATTCTATTATTCACACATAGCATTTCTAATCATTCTTTCAAGTGTTTCTATGTAACTTATCAGGGTTTAATGAATGCCAGAATAAGCACTAGAGGGAAAATCCACATAACTGGACAGTAACCCAAAGGTTTTAACAAGACCCCTACATTTTTCTTTTTTTTTTAATATAATCTTTATTCAAGCATTTTCTGCTTTGATCAGAAAGATGGCTTTTTTATTGGTATTATTATTGACTTTTTCCCACCCACCCTCTTCCGTAATCCACCATCCCATAACTTTTGAGCCCTCCAGGGCTGCAGTGAAGAATTATTAGTTACAAAAGGGCTTCTTTGGAAACACAATCTACAAGTCAAATTGGTCAAAGTAAATAAGTTAGTTTCTATACTGCCTTCTACTGAATCAGGCCCCACACTCACTTTGTAGAGAGAAAAGTTAAAAAAAAAAAAAAAGCCCTGCAAGCATCCAACATTGATACACAAATATTCTGGAGAACAAGATTGAGTTGTTTAGTCTGCCATACATGGGTAGGAGAAAAAAAGGTCAGTCTATAGATGTTTAATATTCTTCCCAAAGCAACCACCACCTTCAGCAAGATTCTAGACTAAACACACTAAACCTTGACCCTGGTTTTCCAGCCAGCGTTGGAGTTCTGTAGGACTCCTGTTTGCACCACACTGTTGTGGGAAGCACTTGTGCTTGAGCCCTGGCTGGGTTTGGGTCCTTTTCTCTAGAATATAGGAATACACAGAGTCAGAACGTTTCTCCAGAAAGTCTTGGGTTTTCCAAGAGCAAGGGATGGTTTAAGTTGTGTGGTTACTCACTTCCATTAGAATTCCTTCAGACTTCAAGCCCAAATTTGAGTGACTTAGGAAACTTGTCTCCCTGGGCCCTAAAGAGGCAAAGGAGATGGAAGATTTCTCTCACTGCACAATGATCCAAACCAGTCAGACTCTACAAGGACCTGGACAAAACAGTTTCTCTAAAGCTGATTTAGATATCCTACATTGTGGTTTGGAACAGTAAGGGAGTCATTGTATAATTTTCCTGCAATGAAAAAGTGACTTTTATTGGTTCTACTTACACCTCCAGTAAATGATAATAATAACACGTAACATTTAAAGCATGAGGGCTGGAAAAGTCCTCAATGAATGACACAGCCTATTCTCTGTCCCATAGCAAGCTATGCTCCACTGGTTTCACTCCTGACAGATCCTGTTATTGCTCTAGTTCTCAGCTGCCTCTCCAAAGATGGAAAGAAGGCAGCTGTGCCCATCTCCTGAGGCAAAGAGACCAGAGATTACAGCCCAGCCCTGCTCCTATGTGGTCACTCCTCAGTAAGATGTGGATAGAAAGCTTAAGAAATTTGTCACTAGGTGTACCAAATCTGTGACTGAGGTCCAAGAAGAGACAGGGACTATTAAGGATGTTATTTTTACCAAAGGGTTTTCTTCCATTGAAGATTTATCTAATAAAGTTGTACCATATCATATGTATTTTTAGCACAACCTTGAAGCTAGTTGGCATTTTTGATCAGCTCATTCTATAATATCCTACCAATACCACAGTGAAGAAAAAATAATGTTCTTTCAATATGGACCTTATAAAGATGAAACTTTCATTTTCAGTCCAGTAACTGTTGCATCCTAGTGGGCATGGGAAGAATAAAGGGAGGCAGACTAACTCCAGTTTTGCAGTGTGTTTATTAATTTCAGAAAAAAAAAAAAACACCGCAGGAACAAAGTTTATTAGTGAGTAGGAGGATGTTTCAGGAACAGAGCCCGACTGAAAATAATCAGCCTCCTTTAATTAATTGCATACAGTTTTATTGCATAACTGATGGTTTTAAACCTTGGCCAATTAGCTTGTCAAATACAGAAGTTAAAATCTCTGTTGGTCTCTCAAATAAGGTCTATGCCAAAGTTTTAATTCAACTTGCCTTACCCTGGCAACCAGAAAACAGGGCCTCTTGCAACTGAAATTAATGGGCAGTTACCCAGAATTGTAAAAAAGAAAAGAAAAGACAAAGAAAAAAAAAAAAAAAAACAAGGATATGGAAGTCCCATGTGGGGCCAATACCTGACTCAAGTCCATGACCATCATTCTGGGGTAGATTACAGTTGCAAGGTTACCTCACTTTGACAACCTGTTTTCTAAGACTAAGATGAGTCTAAAACTAAGTTGAGGTGCTGTTACCAATTTAACGTGCCTAGAAGGTAGAAGGAAAAAGAAAAAAAAAAAATCATATTTTCTGTGAAAAGTTGTTCCAGAACATCTTATGATGTTTCAGTGTGGTAGCTGCCTCACTAGCTGTGTGTCTCTTTTCCCCAGCAACTGGGGGATGCAGGATGATTTTATAATCTATATTTGCATAATATTTTTATATGAAAATTAATATAAAATTTTATATGATAAGCTAATATCTGTGTTCTTGGCATGATCTTAGATTGAGTATTCAATGTAACCCCAGCTGGAAATATTTATTTTCCAGTTTCTTAAAGGCAATGCCAGTGAATGGACTTTTATTCCAAAGCATTGATCTGTTTCTCAAAAAATGCATTAAGTAATTAATATATGCTTCTTGTCTAATTATTTTAACTAATAATTTGCATTAATACTTATGCTACATATCCTGAGAATCCCAAAGTGCTCATTGTGTCAACCACACGTCCTTTGAACTTGGTAGAGTGATGACATCCATATCAAAAATATGCTTTATAAATTAAGATCTTGGGTGTTTTGGCTCAGCAATTACCTTGTGAGAAGTTGCTTTGGGGTGTACCAACCTCTTGGTCCAAGCTTAATTAACATTTGCAGTTTCATTAGCTAAAATACCCTATTAATCCCTTGTCCTGAGTGCAATAGCTGAAACTGAGACAGCTGATTTCTGCACGTACTGCTTCGTTTTGGTGTGCATATCACCCAGACCACATCTGCACCAGCAAACCAAACAGCATTTCCATGTGTTCTCACTTGCTGGCTCATGGTCACCCATAAGCTCTAATCATTAGTCCATTCCCCAGAGAGGTTTTGGACCCTACAACTAGTGCTCTCCAGCACCATGCTCAGGGATTCTATGGGAACACAAACAAGGTCATGGGCAAGTGGTTTGGTTTAAAAGACTTGTTTAGAGTTACTCAGATGGGTTTCAGTAACCACCTGTTTTCTGAGACCTTCCTTTCTTCTTCTCCAGGCCTTATTCATCCCACGTGTTTCTCCAGAGACAAAGCAGAGCTCTTTTACACAAACACATGGGACTACAGAGTGCTGAGCCATCTCCAGAACAACCACATTTTGGATTAAATGAGTCAAAACTACTGTGATCATGTAATTCAAGCCAGTCAAAACCTAAAAGCACAAATAGGAGAGCAAGGCAAATTAAGGTCATACAGGCAGTTATCTAAGTGCTTATCTGCTTCAGTAATGTCACATGGACACTGTTAATTACTGGTATGTAATTTTTCCCAGTGTTTCATAGGAGCTTCAAACTAATTTGGGATCACATCCGATCAGATGCTACATGGACACTTCTTCAGTCCCAACACTGAAATATCAAGAGCCATCACAAACCAATGAGTGGAGTGGAAAAAAGAATTAACTTAATTTCACAGGATAATCAAGTGGCTTCTTCAAAGAAGAAGGTTTTAGTAGAGTTCCACAATGAACTCAGACCTGTTGAGTGATTCTGCAGAAGCAGGCTATTTTTGCCTGCCACTCTCACAATAAATCACTCCTTGCTTGCTGATGGTTGAACCTGCTGGCTCCTGTGATGGAAGTCTGCCAGCAGTGAAACCTCTAGCATGATGTTGTAAACTTGGAGGACACTTAAACTGCCCTATAGAGATAACCCTGAGATAGCTCTGCCCATAGTTCAAACTAGGCCCATGCCCAACTTGAACCCTAACCATGTTAGAATGGTGTAAGTTGTGTGACACAGCTCCTGGCTCAGAGCTGGCTCATGTCCTGCCAGCCTGGGCCACAGAAAGAGGAATTTGAGCTTGGAAGAGGTCGTATTAACATGGCCAAGCTGTGATGGTCCCCATGACAACTTGTCTTTCCTTTCTGCTCTCACATCACTGTCTTCAAGCTGCCAGGCAATATTTTCCCTGCTTTTTTTCATGGTTCTTTTACAGCACTGAACTAGCATGGAAAAATTAAAGATGCTTTATCTGAAACATCCACGAAGGAAATCCTGTGTCTCTGATGAACCTGACTTCCTCAATTTCCTGTTTGCTGCACAGCTGTCTGCATTGGATGGATCTCAGGGACATTTTTTTGGACATACTTGTCTACCTCAGTTGGAAGCCAGGCTCCTTGAGTTAGAACATAAGGGTCTATAATCTTTAAAAAAAAAAAAAAAA
>NW_008628120.1:0-5414 GCF_000691845.1 Merops nubicus | reverse complement strand
AGGGCTGGCAGTGAGGAGGGTGCTGTGATGTGGTTTCAGCAACTGCAGCTTTTTGGGGGTCCAGCTGTGCCCCCATATTACCATTTTTTGGCACAACGTGTGCAGATGGGGTGTCCCAGCTCCTGCCCTGGAGGGGTAACCTCCAGATTGAGCAGTGACGTGGTTACTGCAGCTTCCATGGGCTCCCCGTGTGCCATGGCATGGTGTGGCCATGCCAACCCGTGCCAGGGGACTGTGGCAGAGGGTTCCTGCCACCGCTGGGCTGGTGAAACAGCCGCTTCCAGCCCTGTGCTGCAGCAGCAAGGTGGGGATGGCTGGACCAGCCTGAGATTTCCCACGGAGCAGAAGTCCCCCTCCTGCTCTTTACCTCCCTAAACCCAGCTCCTGCCCTCCTTCCCTTTGGCATTTCCACTAAGTCTCTGGGCTGTTTGAGGAAGGGCACGGCTGCCTCCCTGGGAGCCTGGGCAAGGCTCTCAGCCTGCTCTTTGTTTGAACACCTTTGACTTTTCCAGCCTCTTGCAAACAAGCCTCTGCTTCACTCGCCATGCTGGCTCAGCCCAGCCCCTCCATCCCCCACTCGGAATTCCCATGTGCCCTGGCATGACCTGTGCTTTGGAAAACACACACGGGCCTCTGGCTCAGCAGAGAAGAGGCTCAAACCTCTTCTGGCCCTCCGGTGGTTCGGGGCTGGCAGAGATGAGGGGGTGCCAGGGGGGCTGCGGGGTGCTCCCTGCGCGATTGGCTGGGTAATGGGGCAGGTGATGGGGCTGCCAGAATTCCCAGTGGGACGTGGCTCAGTGGCCCATTGGGTCCCTGTGGGAGGGAGTTTGCCGCTCCCCGGGCTCTGAGCGTGTTTGTCTTCCCCAGCGCTTCATTTAACTCCATCCATCATCCTGCTGCTCCCTGGGGGGGGGTTGGGGGGCTGGGCTGCGTGGCAGGAGCTGCTGGTTTGTCCCTCTGGCATTGCAGAGATGCTGCAGTGGCCCTTCCTGCTCCTCTGAGGCCAGGCACTTGAGCTCTGCAGAGCAACAGCCCCTGGCACGCCCGGCTCCACTGCTGCTGGAGAAACCCCTGGTGGACAGCACAGACCTTGGGGACAGGGAGGGGACAGGCAGCCTGGGGCACAGCAGAGCCCCTGCCAGCCCAGAGGGATGCAGGAGCTCCCAGGGCAGTGTGGATGACCCAATCTCCTGGAGTTTCTAGAGGGTTTGGGTGCAGAAAGCTCTGTCTGTGTTGGCAGATGGTCTCCTCCTAGCCTGCTCCGCACAGCTACGTGTCCCCTGTCTCTGCTCTGGTGGTTCCCTGCCTGGCAGAGCCTTTGCCTGCTCAAATGGTCCTATCTCAGCAGTCCCCCAGCTTTTTGTCCCCCTGGGAGATGGGGAGCACAGCCCGTGCCCCTCTTCTGCAGGTGCAGGGGTGGCACCACTGGCTGGGCAGGGGTGGGATGCTCAGTAGCTGCCCCAGGCTGAAGTTAGGTGGTGGGAGCAGATCATCCCCAGGTCTGAGGTGCACCGTGGTCCAGATGGCACCTTTGGGTGGGCTGAGGGGACAGGGAACACGCAGAAATGTGTTCTGGTACATTGGCCATGTCCCACTGTGGTGTGGGGGCAGCTGGGACCAAACAACTGTGGGGCTGTAGCTCTTCCTTCTGGGGTATGCTAAGGCAATTTATCCCTCATCCCTCCATCCCTGCCAGGTGCTGAGCTGCTGGCTGGCTCCACATCTTGGTGCTTGGCCACCAGCCTTGCCCTGTCTGCAAGCTTGGGCCAGGAAGGTCTATGCTGGCTTTGAGAGATGACCTGGCTCATGCAGAGCCTGGCATCCCCTTATCCCCTGAGGCTCCACCCGGTGCACCACCCACCTTCTGTTGAGGTGCTACCTAGTAGATGTGTTGCCTTGATTCTTGCGACCCCTGGGAGCCACGTTAGGCCTGGCTGGACCCCCCCAAGTTGAGTGCCTGGGGGGGTCTGCATGGCTCTGAGGTGCAGGGTGGAGGGCCTGGGAAGCATCCCAGGATGGCACTGCTGGAATCTCAGGTCCCTTGGGTTATTGTAGCCCCTCCAGAAGGATCCACAGATGTACCATGCTGAGCTGGACATGGCTTTTTAGCTGCATTTTATCTCCTTGTCGAGCAAGAGACAGTCCTGGTCCAAAAATACAATTAATTAACAAGTTGTTGCCTCTTTAAAACATCATGTAATTTCTCTGCGAGTGCAGCAATGGTTGATGTCTAGAAGCCAAGATTAGTATTGAATGAGGTACAGTATTAACCTTTTCCATCAATCTTTATTTATTGAGTCGTTAATTAGAGACATCTAATTTCCCAGGCTGATTCTGCCTGGCTGTGAGGGCTGCGGGAGGAGGCAGGATGCTCTTTCCTCACTGAAATGATGATGAATTTGGCCAGGATGGGGTTTGGTGGGGAGCAATGAGCCCCTTCCCAAACTTGAGCATCCAGGGGGCAGCTTGAGCACCGGGGAAAGCCCCCGGAGCAGCTTGTAAACCAAAACCTATGTTGAATTTATCAAATGGAGTGGCAACCCTATATTAAACCCCCGCTTTATTGTGTTAACAAGCCTGTATTGGATTTTTCTTGTCTGTGAAACCTTCCACTTCCTCAGCAGTGGTATTTTATTAGCAGGCAAGGCGTCAGTTTTGAACTCAAAGTGGGATTAATTTAATATCAAGCACGAGCTGAGCGGGGCCGCCGTGGCTTGAGGAGTTGATGGTGTGTGACTGGGGAGTTGTGTGCAGGTTATTAGCTGTCCTACAGGGGGGAAAAATGATCTGGAGAAGAATATTTAGGAGTTGTCCTGGCCCTGAGAGGGCTGTGAGTGGCTCAGGGACAATGAAGGGTCAGCCAGGGTGGGGAGAAGTAACAACAACAACAGAAAAAGCAACGAGCGTCCTCCTTTGGGGGACATCTGGAGGCTGCACTAGCCCAGGGCTGGTCCCTGCTGGTGACCAGTGTCCCCACGACTGCAGAGCCATCCCTCCAGTGCATGCCGGGTGACACCAGGGTTGTTTTTGCCCCAGGGTGAGGGTGTGATCGTGGGGATGCTGGTGCCTGCAGGGGTGGCTGCAGCCGTGGGGGTTTCCCTCGCTGTGGGACAAGCTGAGCCCTCACTCTGGTTTTGAGAAGCTCTGTTGGGTCAGCTGGGTGCTGCCTTTGGGGAAGGGAAGGGAGAGATCTCAGCATCCCCCCACGGAGCAGGCAGGGTGCAGGGCTGCTTTGGGGACGGGTCCCCCTTTGGGTGGGATTATATCCACAGCAGATTATTTCCAGTGTTTTGGTTTAGGAAATCAAAGCAAAATTTTGTTTTTTGGCTTCTGGAAAAGGGGGAAAACAATTTCCAGGTGACATTTATATGTCAGGAGAACTTCTCATGCTCTTGACAGCTCCCTTACAGGAGCCTGGAGCCAGGTGGGGGTCAGGCTCTCCTCCCAAGGAACAAGCAACAGGACAAGAGGAGACAGCCTCAAGTTGCCCCAGGGGAGGTTGAGGTTGGAGCTGAGGAACAATTTCTTGCCCTGGAGGGTTGCCCACGGCTGTGCCAGGCTGCCCAGGGCAGTGGTGGAGTCCCCACCCCTGGAGGGGTTCCCAAGCTGTGGAGATGTGGTGTGAGGGACACGGGGCAGTGGGGCCCTGGCAGTGCTGGGGGGACTCGATGCTCTGAAAGGTCTTTTGCAACCAAAAAGATTCTCTGATTCTAACATGCAGTTAATATTCTCTATCCAAACAAAACACACAGGCTTTTCTACGTGCTGAGGCAGCCTGGCAGCTCTGTCGAGGCAGGCAGAGCTTGGGGAACACCAGGCAAAGGGGAGTTTGCTCCTGTGCAAGCTCTTCCCTCACTTTTCCAGCTGGGAATCAGCTCTGGCAGAGCAGCAGCACCCGGGGGAGCCCTGGGAGGGAACAAAACCCCAAAGTCTTTAACACACTTAGCAGAAAGAAGAGCTTGGGGATTTTTTTTTTTTTTTTTCTTCCCTTTCAAGCACATTCTTGGTGTGTGTACCACCAAGCAGCGTGCCCGAGAGGTGCAATCCCATCTCCTCAGCTTACCTGGGGTATTCCTGTTACCTGCTGCTAATTGCTGCTGCAAAGGAGGGTCTGAGTTATGCAAATCTATGCGTGCAGAGCAACCAATGGGGGAGCATCTTGGTCTGCATCTGTGCTTGCTGATTTGCATGTCCTGGGGGAGGGTTAATGAACCGGGGGGGTTGATGGTTTGCTGGTGGGTTTAATTCATGGCACTGTCCTCTGTCACCTGAAGCTGGGTGCCACCAGCCAGTGTGGCCTTGGGGACCAGTGGCCACTGGTGGCCTTGGGGGCAAGGACACAGTCCAGATACATGGCTCTGGGTTGGGCACCCAGCTTGGCTGGCAGGTGGGTGCCCCCAGGTGGGGGTAGCCTTGCTGGAGGCAACAGGACCCTGAACAGAGCTGTGTTTGGGGGGAAGGGTGACGCTCTCCAACCTGTCACCTGCCACATCCCCACTTTGCTGGGCTCTTTTGGGGAGGGGGCTCAGCTGTGAGCCCGTGGGGGCTCTGGGGACGTATCTCCACCCAGGCAGAGGTGAGGTTTTCTCACAGCAGCTTTTCCCTTCATTTATTAAAATATGAGGGAGGGCATTAATTTTTTTATGAGCCTCTTGTTGGGCTCACGGGCTTTTTGTAGCAGCTGGAGAAGCAACTCTGAAAGCAGCTGGATAGGGCTGACTTGATTTTTGTTTTGATTTTTCTGCTTTGGGGGAGCGATTCAAGAAAAATCCTTGTCCCTGTTTTCCCTTGGAGCTTTTTTTTCCCCGTCCTATCTTCCAGCTTTCATTTCCAAACCCCTTCCCTCCTTTACTTTTTCCTCTGGAGCTTGGAATAAAACGTTTCCCTTGGAAAAGCTGGGGAGAGAAGAGGCCAGGGAATTAATAATCCTAAAGGGGCTGGGGAAGGAGGCTTTTAAAACCAGAGATGTCAGGTTTATGTTGGTTTTCTTCGAGGACATGATCAAAAGGAGTCAGCCAAGGGACCTTGAACTGGGTCCATCGCTTTGGTGGTCTGAAGCTGCTGCTGACAGCCCCCTGCTCATCTCTGCACTGATGGAGATGAATAATTAGGAATTAATTGCAACCCCCCTCCTTTATGTAAATGGCACAACCGGGTGGGGGGTTTAGCAGCGGTGAGATGAGAGCATCGGCCTTGGCTAGGCAAGGGGTGTCCTGTGCCACGTTTTGGGGTAGTGGTGCTAAGCTGGGTGATGGGAGGGGACACCCGCACACGGAGGGGGCTCAGAATATGGGGAAACACATGGGCACAGCACCCCTCAAACCCCGAGAAGCTCTTCCTTGGCTTGGCAGGGAGAAGCATCTCGCTGGCGTTTCGGAGCCGGGGGGAGGGATGTGGCCCCAGGGTGGGGACCT
>NW_008628119.1:470-739 GCF_000691845.1 Merops nubicus | reverse complement strand
GGGAGGTCAAGTGGATGTGACTGCCACGAGATAACATACTGGCCTTTGGACATACTGGCCTTTGGGCCTCTGTCCTTATTGCCAGGCTCACACCACGACCCCAAACTCATCACACACAGTGGTACATTTTGAGGCTGAAAACCAGCAAAGAATCAGCATGAATTCAGTTTGATCTTTCCAACTGAAACCAGGGAAGTTGAAGTACAAACCCTAGGGAAGGGACTCCTGTGCCTCCCCACCGGAGCAGACAGCACGTACAAACGCCACCG
>NW_008628119.1:0-227 GCF_000691845.1 Merops nubicus | reverse complement strand
ATGTAGGATTAAATAGGGTGGGAGAATAGACTGAAGCACTAATTTCCTAGATTTCTTGTGCTTCCACACACCTCAGCTCTCCACCTAGAAGAGAAGTGATGGTTTGAGGGGCAGGGGCAAGTTTGTGGAATACAGTGGCCAGGCGAGTGCCATGGACTCAGGATCCAGCTCTTCAGCTGGAACACAGTGGGTGGCAGGGTCAGAGTGAGTACATCTTCACTATTCCC
>NW_008628118.1:0-8516 GCF_000691845.1 Merops nubicus | reverse complement strand
TGCTTGTTTGGGGGTGAAATTCCAGAATATTGAAGGTGACCATAGGCCTAGGCCCATACTCTCCCACACACCCTGCCACTCGTAACTATCCAGCCCTGGGACAGATCTCTGGGTGATGTTCTTAGTGATGAATTGTGTAACCCTAAACAAAACTTGGCAAATATTCAGAACACACAGTACCGAGAGCATGCTGGCCTGGAAATTCCAAGGATAGCCAAAATTCTCAAAAGCCGGCAGCTTCCCCACAGACTGGGTGAGATCATTGAAAAATAACAAGGCCACATACACATTTAACCTCACAGCCAGCGATGCAATCATAGGTTCCCAGCATCCAGCAACACAGAAGGAGACCCCTGACCCACTTCCCAGAGATGGCAAATACCATCACAGGGAACACATACAGGACTTAAGGACTAACGCAGGACAACCATGGAAGCAAGCCAGCTAACACTGTGGACATGCACTATTTAACCGACACCAAAAAGGAGAAAAAATCGTATAACAAAATTGTTTCAAGATGCTTTGCATCAGATTCTCTCATTATCTCAACCCTTTGGGCCCCATGTTCGGTGTCAAAAAAGACTGTGAGGCTGTGGTGGCTTAACCCCAGGTGGGAGCTGGGCACCAGGTGGCCACTCGCTGTCCCCCACACCCTCTGAACAGGAGGGAGAAGTGACAGAAAAATACAAACCCACCGTGGGCTGAGATAAGGAGTATTTAATACAACAGCGCAGAAGGAACAGTAAACAGCAGAACCAATACAGATAACAATATACAACAAAGGGTACAAAGGAAAAGGATCATCGCCTGGGCTCTGGACGGCAACTGCCACTTGCACCCCCTGGTCCCCAAAACTGCCCCTGCCCCCAGAACACCTGGCCCCACGCCCAGCCCAGCTGTCTCTGCACGGTGCCACCATGGCAGCAAATAACCCCCCACTGGTCCGGCTGTCTGCCCAGCTGGAGCTCCCTCCTGACTTCAGGTGAAAAATCAGCCCTTTCCCAGACAAACTAGAACACTACTGTCCTTCAAAATGTAGAAATCTCTTGTAGTGGCAGCAATTTAACTTTTTTAGGAACTCTTCCTCCCCTGCTTTTAGATGAACTCCTTTCCTAAACTAAGAACTGCATTATAGTCCTGCTTACAACACACATAAGAATTTCAGTGAAAGTGAACTGCAATTCCATTTTTAATTTTCATACAAGAAGTTATTTCTAATTATGTACTTTTGTTTTATGCTGACAATGCAGGAGGAAAAGCTAATACTTTAATTGATAAATGAAATGTTAACTAGAAGTTTACAGTAACAACAAAAATGTTGAAGAAAATTATTAGATTTACATAAATGTATGTTTCATTTTTCATAAAATGTCAAAAATTCTTACCTGATGCAGCTTGAAAAACCTTTCAATCTCTTCTCCATCTCCACCTACATTGCTAACAAGCAGATGCCGCAGCTGATCAACAGGTCTGAGTTTATGAAACATAAAGCTCCCCTAAAAGTAACCCAAAGTAAGTTAGAATACAGTTGCCTTTACTCTGGCCATCCAAAGACACCCTTTCCATAAGGCATATCTTTAGCATTCTGAATTTTTCTTCGTTGCTCTGTTGGATCAAGTTGTAACATGAATGATGCCTAAAGTCCAGTTTCCTATCCACATGCAGAAAGTTCTCTAGTGGGTCTAGGAAAAGCAGGAAAAAACCTGCAATGGCTACAAACTCTCTGCCGTACTTCTTGTTCTCTTATTTTTTTTCTTAAATTGTCTGTTTAAGATATTAAGTGCTCTAAAATATTGCTAAACATAATTAGAAAAGAGAAGTAGGGAAATGGATTTTTTTTTTTCTTTTTCTGGGTTTTGTTTTTTAAAGCACTTCCAAAAAACCCTTTTAGGATTTCTTCTATCGCAAAGAAGAAATTATTTATTCAAATGTCAATTGCCAACACTATTTTCTCAACATATTTTCTGGCAGCCAGTGTCTGCTTCAATTTAATATAGTTATGAGTACAACCAAAGTCAAAAGAACTTGTCACACGATCCGTATCTACAAGTGTCTCTGGAGACCAACAAAAATTGTTAATACACTGTGTAAGAGAAGCTGTCCCAATAGCTTTGAGTATATTTAAATTACGTACAAATGGTTTCAGCAATCTTCTTCCTTATTCCTTTTTATGTTCAGAATATAAACCTTAACCCTCCCAAAATTAATCAAAATTTACACTTTTAAATCAGTCTTCCAAGTTTACACTTTTTCCGATTTCCTTTATTAAGGAGAGTAACACTTACCTGGGCTGAAAGCAGAACAAACTTCTTAGGTGGCAGCATGTGTTGCTGCACAACAACAGGTGAATCCGTTATTGGAATAATGTCTTTATTTAGCGGTGTTACAATCTTCTGAACTTTAAATTCATCTATAGCAGAAAGAGCCCAGGAATGTCCGTCGACACGAGTAGTCATCTGAACGACAGAGATATTATCTGAACTGTGGCAACAGTCACGGATTTTGTAGATCCATGGAGATATTTTTCTATTTACTGTTTAAAATTACACAGAAGAGAATCTACTTTTGACAGAAGCAGCTATCTATATACTGCTGCTTTTGGGAGACAAGGATGGCGTTTTCTAGTTAAATATAAAACAAATTGCAACGTGGGAACGTTTAATGTTGCTACAATATAAGGAGCAACAATCTGCTAACCATATCACAACTAAATTTGTGATACCTTTGGTAATTAAGTTATTTCTTAAAGAATGAGAAATGCTGCAATTGAATCATAAAAATTCACAAGGCTTTGTCAGTAGTACTCCAAACTTAACTCAAGAGACATACAATAGTAAAGCCATTCCAGGAAACTATGTATGCTAACAAGGAAGAACTGCTGCTGAAGAGCAGGACGTTTAGGAAACCAGTTGGTATAGCAATGTCAAATGCCTTGGAAAAAAAAGAGAAGTCAGCACTTGGGATATTTATGTCTAAGTTTTTCCAGGGAAGGGATCTGGAGTAAAGTTCCTTTTAAAGTTATTAAAACAGCTGATAAATTAAAATGTGACTTTGAAACTTTTAACAAGTCTTGCCACTCTTAACTCTACCACTGCTCCTCCAATAATGCTCTTTTTGACATGTCACTCCTCTTACTTCATTAGGAGACTTCAGACTTTCTTCAGAGCTGGAATACATGAAACGTTCCCCCTGAACGGACATATGAGTTAACTAACCCCCTCCAAACCCCTCTTACAAACCCACTTATGTAACAGTTAGGAAAATGAAAAAATGGCAAAAAAAATTGAAATAATGAAGAGATTAATCATGTTTGAAATTTAAAGAAGACATGGCATATCAGTTTAAATAAAGAAACTCAAAGTTTCTAGCACATACACTTAAACAATCTTTGCCAAATTCTATCCTCATCAACAAACACCACTATGAAGGGTAGACCAGGTCTCTTTGGTTTTCATACACAGCGTGCATCAAGCTAGAAATTATGGCTGAACTAGGAATTCCTAAGATATCTCCTCCTATTCACCGACAAAACCATCTACTGATTTTTTTTAATTTGAAGCTTATTGATTAGTAGCTTTGTTACTGTTCCCAAACTCCTGAGGTAAGTTTTCTGTGAAGGATCCACTTTTTACAGACAGTATTATTCAAGAGTCTGTTATTGAAAAGGGAAAAAAAAAAAAAAACAAACAAAAAAACCAAACTAGATTCCATCAAAACTCTATAAAAGTTTGCTTTAGTACCTGTGTTTCCATCATTGGCTTTTGGAAAGGGAAAGAATCATGATTGATACACCACAGGATGTCATTATCCTCATTTTCAGAAGCTGCCATCAGCAAGACCCCTAGCAAGAACAGCGATATTAAGTTTTCAGCAGAAGCAGTAATCATGCATTAGTTGCAAATTCATTAATTCATTCTTTATTTGGCAAAAAACAATCTTTAAATCCTAATCATACAAGAGTAAATAATATCTCCTGAGTTTGCACGTCATATTGTTCTTCAGAAGGTGACTTTTAACACCATTTGCCATCTCCTCTAAAAGGTACAAATAAAAACAAGCCTCAAATAGGCAGAACATGACTCAAAAATTAGATCTTTAAACAGATCATGGATGAGGACATATCTGGAAATTCCTTCAAGGGTAAAAGTCAATATGTACGACTAAAAGGTCAGCAACAGAGACATCAACCATTGCATTTCTGCAGCCCCTGTGAAAATTCAGCCTACAGTCAGAAGTGACATAAAGCTGGAACCATCTGGCAGCTGTTTGATATCTTATTTTGTATCCAGAGCTAAGTAAGTTTAAAAACAAATGAGCACACACTGAACTCAGCAGGAGAGGCACTAAATAGGTAAGAAGCTTATTCTATCCCCTGCTTTCAAGAACTAATCACATGTGGCTAATAATCTATAGGTGAATTTGAACACATAAAACGTATTTTATGGGGACACTGGCAGAAAAAAAAAAAAGGTTGATTAACACATGAATAGAGTTCCCTGTTTAAATGCTGCACCTTTTAGAACCACAAAATATTTTTCTGAAAAATATGACAGCCTTCCACTTCCAAAAACTCTCCAATTAACACATGGAAGCCATACTTAGTTCTTAGTTATTCCCACTTCTTCAAATTTCCCAAAGTAAAAACAC
This sequence comes from Merops nubicus, assembly GCF_000691845.1. NCBI lineage: Eukaryota > Metazoa > Chordata > Aves > Coraciiformes > Meropidae > Merops > Merops nubicus. Next base: position 3,869 of record NW_008628118.1, on the reverse strand, counting down.
TGTGATAGTGACGCTTCACAAAAAAAAAAGTCCATCTCATCTGAGCCATATTCTGTTGCTTACCTTTGCTATAAAGTGCTCTGTGAACCTTTGTGGGTTTCTCCACATTAGAAGAAGCTGAAAATCCAGGTGGCAAACGGACATGAACCAGGGTTAACATGGAGGGACGAGCCGTTGGATGCTTAAATTGTGAAGTACTAAAATACAGCCGGATACCTGAACAAGAAATAAAAAAGGTTACAATTCTGCTAAACTGTGCAGATGCCACTTATCAGTTTAGAAGGAGAAGAACTGTAATTGTTTTCTTACCTGCATGTGTGATTGCAAGCAGTTGACAGTCTATGGATTCAGAATTTTCAATCACTGCTATTTGAACAATAGGCTTAAACACAGAACGATCTATTGTTCTAAAAAACAAAACAAACACCCCTGATACATTCTCGATCCAAAGAAATAGGCAAACAAGATTCTTTAATAGTGCAGCATGAAACTAACTGCCTTTAAAGGAAGACTTACATTCTAATTGTCATAAACATACCTGGCAATGCTCCCAGCAGCAGAAACTATAGCATTTTGTGAAAGAGAAGTAACCCTGGTCATTCCTTGACCGTCTTGTCCCAAATCATAAACCTGCAATGCAATAATACAGTTCAGTGATTTATGGTTGAATTAATTAACACAGCCTCACCTGTCAAGCAGCAAATTAAACTCTGTTTTTATTTCATCTTCATGTTTCTATCTAATTGAGGGGAAAACCAAAAAGCTACTGTTTCCTCAGAAAAACGTATTTTAGGTCTTCATCACATAATTTGTTATAAAAAGATAAACGGGAAGACTATCCTGACAGACGTACAGAGGATTCCTGGATACCGAGGAAAACTGAAAAAGTTATATACACATTAGTAACATAGGTAACAGTCATTAGAAGAAGTCACATACTTGCAGCACTCCTTTTTCTGAGCGGGTGTATAAGATATTTCGAGAGTTGTCAATGGCAATTTGAACTACAGGATCTGGGGAGGGGGAAAAAAAAGGGAGAACCAGCAAGTCAACACTGGATTTGGTGAAAACAAGTTTAACACATCATACCTATGAAATAATCAACAGGAAGTTAACAAAAACTGCAGGAGTCCCAAACAGGACTCTTACCAGAAGTGATTTAAAACAGCAATCAGTTTCACACAATCCTTAATAACCTTAAAAAAAGTGTAAAAAGTTGCATAACAATTTTAAATAATTTTTTTCACTATACAGTGAAACAGTGAAGTTATTTACTTAAAGATTCTACTGTTTGCAGTGATCCCACTAAACATATATTAATTCTGTACTACAGAACACTAACTTTAGTCACAAATATCACTTTTTAGGCTTTTGTAACTATATCCTGTACTAGACACACAAACAATTAACCTGATTATTATTATCATCAACCATTACAGGTTTCACTGGCACTAACTAAATGCTCTGAATAGGAAAACTGTTTAGTTAAAACTTCTTGATAATATTATTTTAAAGGTTACATTAAGTTATTGACATTAGTGCTTACCATCCTCTGAGAATGTGAATTGCAACAATGAAGGAATAAGAAAGGACAGTGTGCTCTTTGAATGATTGATTTTTCTACAGCGCTGGCTAAACCAGCCCGCTTCAGCCTACAATTTAAAACAAATACAGCATTGAGAGGAAAAAAACCAAAATAAACACCAAACTAGCAGTTATATTAAAAAGGTCATTAACAGGACAAGTATGAAAACAAAAATCTAACTACACACCATTGATTTAATTTAAAAAGTATGTATTCAATTGAAACAAACAGGTGATCATTAAAGGCAAAATTTTACATTAAAAAGGGTGCAGGATGTCATCATTTTAATGTTGTTTTTGAAGTTGAACTGCTGCATTGCTATTCCTTATAATTACTACTTCTTCAAAAAAATGCTTCTACACTAAGACATCAGAGCTGTTGTGCAACCAAGCCATGCAGCAGAATTACGGAACAAAAAAGGACGGCAAATTGGACATGTTTTGGAACTCTTAGTGCCTAGATGTCACAGCCACGACCCAAGGAAAAATGTCTGTGTGTAAAAGCTGTAGTCACCTGGTACACTACTTCATACAAGCAGCCATCTTTTCCAGCCAAGAAGATACGTCCGTTATCAGTGGATGTTATTGCCAGAATGTAAGTATTGTCAGTAGGGAGCGAGTACAGCGGATCTGGTAGCAGCTGCATTCCACCAGACATACTGTCATTGAGTGATCCAGTACCTGAAATAAACAAATAAATCCTCTTTAAGTTGCTCTAATAAGTATCACAGGTCTCTGACAAGAAGCATTTTGGTAAACAGGAAAAATTACTGCAAATATCATAATTACTAACCACATTTTGGAATAGCTGTTCTCCAGAGTGAACTGCAGAGTAACAAAAGTTGTGTTTTTAAGAAAATTACATTGTCTGTGCAATTTTTTTTCATTTCCACACACTGCTGTCTCCTCCAAATTGTAACAAGTCTAAACCACAGTATTTCTACTTTTCCTCTCATTCACATCAAGATAGTACAAAAAGAGAGCGAAAGATTGCAAATTTTTCACTTTCTCCAAACAATTCTGTATTTTCTCTATTGATATATATGGCATACACCCCCACCTCCCAAATTATCCAGTTCTCAATTTCTGTGGTTAAGATACAAATGCCAATCAGGGTAATGAACTGTACTTAGGAATTGCAAGATTCATGCCCCTCTCTTGTCTCCTACTTCAACATGCTGTTTAATTAACAGGAATACTCATTTCAAAAACTCTTTTTGTTATATTCTTCAACTGTTTAATGTAATCTCCTATGGGAGACCAGTATGCAGCAAGTCCACATCCCATAAAAAGTATTTAACATGATTTTAAAATCAGCAAGGTGCTTAGGACATTGTCTTGTTTTTCTTTTGGTTTCGGGTGTTGTAGTTTGGGGTTTTTTTAATGTTTATTCTTTAAATGACTACTAATAAAAGAGGCATGTGTATTTATTATTGCACAATGAGAAAAAGGGGAGAAAAGAGAATTACCTGCTTGTATGTTAGCACAACTGAGTCCTAAAATCACAATATCCACAGCTGTAGCCAGAACAAGTAAGTGTCGTACATGAGGCTGGAAGATACCTAAAGGGGAGAAAATAAAACTCCAGTTTGTAGCCAGCCTCTCAGATCACATCGATGTATCCATTGGAAAGACATGTTGACTGATTAAAGGATATATTTATATTTAAGACTCATTAATCTGTAAACCTCTAGAATTATAGAAAGCCATCAGTCAGTAGTTTAGCTTCAAGTTAACGAAAAACAGGATCTTTAAATTGACATTGTGGTGCTCTAGCCCTAGTTGGGGAGCCGGGCACCACATGGCCCCTCATGCACACCCCACACCACAAACAAGAGGGAGAAATGGGAGAAAAATACAAACCCCTGCAGGTTCAGATAAGGAGAATTTAATACAGCCCCAAAGGAGGGGCAAACAATAGCAGTAACAATGCACATAACAGTACATAACAAAGGGTACAACGGAAAAAGATCACCGCTGGGCTCCGAATGGCAACCCCTGCACCCGCTGCTCTCTCCCAGCCCTGGGAACCTCTAGCCCCCAAAACCCCCCAACCCTGGACCACCCGGCCCCAGCACAGCCTGGCTCTGCTGCCACGGGCATGAAGTCAGCATGGCAGCAAATAACCCCTCGGATGGAACTCCCACCCAGCCCCAGGGGAAAATCAGCCCTGTCCCAGCCTAGCCAGGGCTTACTCGATACCATCTACACCATGCCCAGCAGTTATTTAATAACTAACAACACACAATTTAATTCAGTGGCTGTTCTCCCCCAGAATTAAGTCC
>NW_008628117.1:0-1187 GCF_000691845.1 Merops nubicus | reverse complement strand
AGCCCGACGGCACCTGCTGGACTTACGCGCCCCTCGCAGCGCCTCCAGCATCAGGTCCACCAGCTGCTCATACACGTTCTGGTTGACGTAGATCTCTGGCGTGAGGAGGACGGTGCGAGCGTTGGACACGGTCAGGTTCCGGCAGCGCACGGCAAAGGGCAGCAGGTTCTCCGGGACCTTGGTGATCTGCGCGGGGAGAGCAAAGCAGAGTTGAGGCCCCGATCGGTAACGCCCCAGCTGGGCCACCTTGGAGCTGCCCCCTCCCTCTGGGGCCCTGTAGACCTCCTCTCTGGCTCGCTGGAAGCAGGCATAGAGGTAGCGCAGGATCTGCCGCTCCCCCGCATCCCGGTCGGCAGAGAGGTTCTGCGTGCTGGCCGTGGTCATGTGAATCAGGTGGTTCCCAGGCTCCTGCAGCAGCAGCCGGGTGAACAGGGCCTGGCACCGGGAAAGACAGGCAGAATGTGAAACACTCAGGCACAGAGACAGCCCCTCCCAGAAAGGAGGCCCCATGTTCCTACAGGCTGAATTATTTCTGCTCCAAACAAGCTGCTCCACACCTCATTAATTAATAGAATGGTACACAGAGAACCTCCAGGCTTGCTCCTCTACCCAACAGACTAGATGACCTTTACAAATCCCTTCTGACCCAAAACATTCTATGAAACACCACCTCTCTCAGGAGCAAGAGCAATCCCAATGCAAGTTATTTTTACTGGAAAACCTGCCCAAAAACTCCCACCGTGTTTGCAGGCAAAGCTGTGTGTGCAGATTACACTGACCGAAGTGCTGCTCGGCAGCTGGAGAGGGTCATTCCCCTCCCCGCCCCCAGCCTGTCTGCCTTGAGGCAAACCCCAGCAGCCTCCCAGAGGAGGGGCTCCAAGATCCAACTCCTATATCTTTCCCAGTGTGCACCCAAAACCACCCCACAGCCACTCCCAGCAGAGCCGTAGCTCTGTGCCTGGGCAAGCGGACCCGTTCAGGGAGCCAGCGGTCCCACCTGCTCAACGTTGTCCATGTCCAGCCAGTCCTGGTCGTCCAGGTCTGCTGCCATTTCCTCCAGGTAGACACAGCGTGCTGGGATCCCGTTCCCACTCTTCATGCTGGGGTCGCCTAGGGAAAGCGCAGAACGGCCCGTTCCACCCAGACCCACGGGGAATGTGCCAGCAAGGAGCGGGACCAGCGGGCAC
>NW_008628116.1:0-1817 GCF_000691845.1 Merops nubicus | reverse complement strand
CCAATAGCCAGAATCCTCACACAACATATACACAAACCTCCAAAGCCTACTGCAAGCATAGTCAGCTCTTATAGAGCTGGCTTCTTGCCCTGCCTCCAAGTTAATGGTGATCTCCTAATCATTTCCCACCCAAGGCTGGCCAGACCCTGGGTGAAAACCCATCAGGAGGGTCTTTTTTGCCTGGTTGTGGATATCATCCATATGCCAACCCTCATTCAGGGCTGGGGGTTTAAACCCCAGGACTTCAGCTGATCACGAGGAAGGTACCTTGCAGGGAGCCCCAATGGCTGTGGGGTGCTGAGGTTCTAGTGCTGGGCTCTGCTGCTGTGCCAGCTGGCTCCTGTGCCACCCTCTATACCAATCCAGGCCTGGCCCTGCTGCACAGGAGACCCCAGCCATGCAGACACTCCAGCCCCCCCTGTAAGCCCACCTGCTTTCCTGTTGCAGGAGGAAGCTGGGCACCTGCCCCAGGAGGGACATGTGGAAGGGCCACAAAAATGATCAGGGGGCTGGAGCAGCTCTCCTACAAGGACAGGCTGAGAGAGCTGAGGTTGTTCAGCCTGGAGAAGAGGAAGCTCCGGGGGGATCTTAGGGCAGCCTCCCAGTACCTGACGGGGCCTACAGGAAAGCTGGGGAAGGACTGTTTATGAGGGTGTTGAGTGACAGCATGAAGGGCAATTGTTTTAAACTAAAGCAGGGTAGATTTACATCAGACATATAGGAGGAAGTTCTTCACTATGAGGGTGCTGAAACACTGGAACAGGCTGCCCAGAGAGATGGTGGAGGCCCCAGTCCCTGGAGACTTTTAAGGTCAGGGTTGATGGGGCTATGAGCAGCCCCTAGCTGAAGATGCCCTTGTTTACTGCAGAGGGTGGTGGACTAGATGACCTTTAAAGGTCTCTTCCAACCAAAGCACTCTATGATTCTAAGAAATCACACTTCAGTCCCCAGAGAAGTGCTGTCCCGCCACTTTGGTGTGCACACACTGCTCCAGATGGTTTCCTGTGCTTACGCAGGGGAGCACGGGAAGCACAGGAGCTGCTGCTGTGTCTCCTGACACGTATGGGTCTGTCTGTGAGGGGGAAGGGAGCACTGGGCTCTTAGTGAGCAGGATGTGCAGGCCACTGCGCAGAGCGCTGCCATTGGTTCGCAGGGTATTGTGTGCCCCACCTGGCCCACACTGCCTGTGCTCCTGCTCCTGCTCGGGCACTGGGTTTTGGTAGCCCCACAGGAAGGTCCAGCCTGCTTCTCCTTCACTTACAATCTCTCCAGGAGGATTTGAACTTTTTTTTTTTTTAAAAATTTTTGGTTTTTTGCCTGTTGTGTCTCAGGTTTTCCACCTTTGCTGCTCCCTGGGCAGCCACGATCCCAGGTGGGAGTTCAAGTGAGTAACGGCTCAGAAATGGGAAGGAGCATTGTTTCAGGGGAGACAGTGAAACGTGTTCCTGCACATCTGGGCTGCCCAAACCAGCTCAGGAGCAGGCAGATGCACACCAGGGTGTGCTGAGTGCAGCGCAGCAGGCTCTCCATGCTGCTTCCCACACACCTGCACCTCCCGCTCGGGGTGACCCAAGATCGGAAAAGAAGCCCTGGTCCATGTGCCAGGGTGCCGCGCTGGCCAGGAAGCTCAGCTGGTTTGTTTTTTTTAAGCCAGTGGTGAAACGTGTCAGCTCACAGCTGAGCAAGAGCCTCCCGCGTCAAAGGGCGCGAACCACCGCGGGCTTTAGTACGCTTTTAAGACACAGTGGGAGCCCCCTTTATGCCCCCGTGCTGTGCTGATACTCCGGGACTGAGCTGGTCCCCCTGGGACACCCCGC
>NW_008628115.1:0-26934 GCF_000691845.1 Merops nubicus | reverse complement strand
ATATATATATATATATATAATTGTCATCTAGACCTTAATTGTATTAAGCTTCTTTTAACAGCTGTTAGAGGACCTGAATATGTGGGAAACACTATACACACTTCACTTTTGAATTCTTCAGCCTCCTCTGGACAACAGTTTTCTTTTGACACCTTCACCATAGTGGCCAATGAGGAGACAAAGGCAGACATTCAATTGAGAAAATATATAAATATAATTGCCTCTTAACCTTTTGGAGTTAAGAAGAAAGTTTAATAGAGTAAAAATGCTTTCAGTAATTGAATATTTGTTCAAGTTTTCATTAAGCAAAGTTCCAAACCAGTCATTATAGTTTCAGTGAAGTGTTTTCAGTTTGATAAATATTTCTGAAAATGTTTTTTCCAGGTTGACCTGAAAATTTGAAAACTAGTTCAGTTATTTAGGGACCTTAAATAAATTACAGTGGTTTTGTGTTTGGTGTGTTTTTTGGTTTTTTTTGTTTTTTTTTTTTTTGTGTGTGTGTGGGCTTGGTGAATTTGGGCTTTGTTTGTTTTACTAACTTGAAGGAAAGCAGACACTGTCACAATAATCCTGACTAGCTAAACTCAACCATATCCTTATCTCAGAATCTACATACAGCATTAGGACTCCTGAAGAGAGATGCTGATGAACAGGTTTTCCATGGCAAGGTTTGTTAATGGGGATCAACTGGGGCTGCAGGAGTGCCCTCTGTGAGAAGGGATCACGGACTGCCCCATGCCAGGAAGAATTGGTTCCAGTCACCTTCAAAACAGATGCATGGATCGTCAAAGCTCAGCTCATCAATCAGGCTGGTGCAACCTCTGTAAAACCATTTAAGAAATGGCAAAAAATGCTGCACAGCAGCTGTAGGAGAGGAGTGATAAAAATGTGAGACAAACAGCCATGTAGGCTTGAAGGTCATTCCCGGTGCCATGTTGGAGCAGTTCATGAAGGGCTGCATTCCCCATGCTGGAGCTGGGGAAGATTCTGAGAGCGGCAGAGGCAGAGTACTATGAGCTGACTGCAGTCAGTCTGTTTTGCCCATGATGGTAATTGCTGAGTGATCTCCCTGTCTTTATCTCAGCTCACAAGCTTTTTTGTTCTTATTTTTTCCCCCTGTTCTGCTGACGTGGGGTAGTGAGAGAACAGCTGGGTGGGAGTTTGGCAGCCAGCCACTGTCAACCCACCACAGCTGGTATGGTGGGACATCAGAGCACCAAGCACAGGGGACACAAAACTACAGTAACAAAAATTTTTCCCTGGTCATTAACTAGATCTTCTCTCATATGTATATTTCAGTTTCTTGGAGTAATAAAAGTAACCTTTGGAAATAAATAGTAGAAGAAATAGAGAGATCCAGGAGCTGACAGTTGCTCCTGTCATTTTATTATCCCAACCTACGTGCTTTTGGCTGAGGTCAGCTTCATCCTAGCCCATCACTTTCTGTCTGTAGTCTTACATGAAGTCTAAGTATCTCAGCCAGATGCCTGGCAGTAAACTGCCTCTTCAAACAAGCAAAAGTATTTCCTATCTCCTGTGTAATATCTGTAGCTCTGTGTGGATGTCTCAGATACCTATGGGATGTCTTGAATAGCACGTATGTTTAGGCAACAGAAATAGATCCCACACAGCCCAAGGAAGGAAGACTCTGGGAGAAGCCCCGCTCCTCCTCTTCTATCTGATTAAAGTCTAACCAAAAATATATGATTTGGGAAGGGGATGCCATCAACAAAAAATGTTATATTATTACATGTTTCATCAAGACTTGCATCTTATTACTGACAACCTATTCACTCAGTGTCACAGGTTTCCTATCCACCAAGACATTATAAGTGAATAATTGTCCACGAGTTTAGCAAAATGGTTGTCATTTTTCCCTTAATCAAAAATAAACAACATTCCCATATTTTCTTCCTGTTCAGCACTGCATTCTTGGTAAACTTTTTTCCCCCCCCATTTTTTTTTGCACTTTATTGGCAAGTTTTCAAGAGCAGTCAAAAACTGCATTGAGTAAAATCATGACTGATCCACACATAGCTGCTACAGCAAGAACTGTTGCATTATAATTGCATGGGGAGACAAAGGCTGGCAGCCTTTTTGTGCTTCAGAAACCATTTAAAGCTATTAACCTTGAAGGCATGGCAGCTGTTGACCCTAGAAGGCTGAATCTGGTTAGTGCTGAGCAAGAGTGAAGGGCTGAGAGGCTCTAAGAGCCAGCGAGGTCAACAGCAGCAGAAGGGTTCAGCCTCCCAAGGGTTTGGCCCCTGACTGCTGATTTTTAAAAACTGCGTGGGCTGAAATGCTGATGTAGCAAGTCTACTTGTTCTTGCAGCTTGTTTTAGGTTGTAAAATAAGGTACCCTATGACTGTGCAGCTAAATACTGACTTTAGGATCTGGTCTAGAGGGGCATAAAGTGCCTCAATTCCATGGGATTTCTCTGGGAGCCGATAACGCTTGGCACCCTGCAGGGTCAAGCTGTAAGAGCAAATATAAATGAAAGGCTCCTCAGCTGATTTCTCACAAAGCTGTGCAGTGAATATTGGCTAGCAGTATAATAGATTGAGTTTGGTTTGACAGATTAAAGTGATAAAGCCAGTTAAAAGTTATGATGTAATAACAAGTATTTATTGACCTGCAGTGTGTTGTAGCTCCATTACAAGGCACCGCGCAAAATTCTGTGGTGGGTAGGGACTAACCTACAAGGGTGATTAATTTCACTGCTAATTTGGCTGATGTGACACCAGTAAAGCCACATAAATTCTGTTGCAAAGCAGTGAAGCTGTTATGTTTTCAAGACCAAAAGGTTTAAGCTACAGTCTTCCGCCTTTAACAACTGATCAGTCCCTTAAACTAAACTTAAAAGAAAAAACTTTGTTTACAAAGAAGTGATACAATTATTGAAGCCTTTATAATTTGTTCGAAGTCTTTGTTATAGGAGGCCCTGGGAGCTTTCGTTACCTGATTTTAATTAAGAAGATATCTGAGCTTGGGAAAGTAATACCTGAAACTGAAAAGAGATTTGTAATGACAACAGTACTGGAAATATTCATTTGAATTCAGAACATGGAAATGATGTGGGTTATTGCTAGCTGGTACCCTTGATATCGTAACCATTTTGTTCAAGCTCTGTAAAATCCTAGTAGTTGAGCTCAAGCACTGTTATCATCAGCAGTAGTAGTATTTCTAGGCAAATTTATTTCTGGATTTTAAATCACATATGTGTTTGAAGGCTTTATTGTTTTGTTCTTTGCCTTCCCCCTTTTTCCCTTGCTCCTAGTGTGATTCAAATAATTTCAGGGGGACAAAGATTACTGGGAGGTTAGACACTGGCTCCAGGTCTCTCTGAGCTGGAATCGTCACCTTGCCAGTCCTGTGCAAAGAGAATTTTCTGACAGCTAACCAGCACAGGACAATTCAGAAGCATGTTTTCAGTTCTTCATCCTGCAAAAGTCCCCTTTACATAACACTGCACCCCAAAACTGCTTTGCTGTTATTACTGGGCTGATATCTGGGTGGTCTGCACAAGATTTCAAAGACGTTGTGTGGGAAGGAGGGAAAAAAAAAAGGGAGGATGACTTTGTTCAACATCTTGTTTTCAAGATAGCTTGTTCCTAAAACTAGTGCAGAAGAGGATGTGCTGAGCCTTCCATGGTGTCAAGTTCTGAACAGCACACTTCTCCTGCAGGAATTTTACCTACGACTCATATGTAGTCTAATCCTGGCATCAGTGAGCAGCCACTAAAAGCACGTAGTTCTCCTTAAACTAGATACAGTTATAAATGATGATTGCTTTTCTAAATGTTCCCGCAGTTATTAGTATAGTAAAGGAATTTTAAATAGTTACTGCAAAACAACATTAGCAGATTGCATTTATTGGGTAAAAAGGAGATTACTTTCTTAATTGTTTGTGCTATAACATGAATGTTTAACATAATGTAAACTGACATTTTTTAGCACAAAAAAAAGTGACAGTGTTCTCATACCCTCTTGCTCAAAAAAACTGTCAAATGAGCAAGTGTTAACAAGCAGTTTGAAAACAGTGAATGCGTATATACTCACATTTATTTAATCACCATAACCGAGATCAGATACTCTGCATCAAGTATATCAACACTATTTAAGACACACACTTGAAAAATTACATGTCCAGTTGTGATCTCATTCAAATTTTAACACAAAATATGGTCATAAGGAGTGTTGTTGTAGTATGTTAAAATATCACAGAGCCTACTTTGCTTCTGTCACTTAAGTATTTGGTTTAGGAGATACCCTTCAGAAACATGTGCTGATTCTGCTTCTACGACAAATGGTGCCAGAGGAGTCCCTCTGTGCCTGTTTCTGTGTCAGCCAGGAATAGGAAATGAGGGCTCCGTTCACTCTCAGGAGGGCACTCATCATCATGTCTCTCCTGGCAGAGAAGAGCAGCCTAACCATCTGGATACCAATTAAGCAAAATGTAAGAAAGTGCAAGAGCTGAGTATGAAACACTAGGCTGGAAGTTTAATAGCAAAGGAACAGGATCAGGAACTGGCTTCTAAACCTGTTTGAGCATTACATTACTCTGTCATTTGGTAAAATATTGAATTAGTAAATTCAAGCAAGGAAGAACTGGAAAAGAAATCACCTCTCTCCCAGAAACCTCATTTCTGGAAAAGGTTACAGGCAGCGACCTCCACCAGGGAGATGAAAGCCTCCTGCCAGGGCTATGTGAGCTACTGCTGCAGCTCCAGAAAGCATTTGGATTTAAGACAGCAGCACATCAAGTACTGCCTAGTGAGTAACATGGAGCTATGTGCTATTCTCTGATCCTACCGTGTACAGACAACCTCAGCATTTGTTTGACTCATGATTTATTAAGAGTTGAGAGCATTTCTCACCTTGTGAGATCAGGGCCCTTGACAGCAACATATTTTCTTATTTGCCATGAAGCTCATCCACAGCTAAGAAATTAAAGAAGTGTGAAGAATTATTCAGCAGCACCAGAAACAACAAAAGAAAAACTGTGTGTAAGTCTTGGCAAAGTATCCCTAAGCAGCACACTGAGCTTGTAACCCAGCCCAGACATATTTCAAAAGCAAAGAGAAGATGTTTGTGCTCAGCTATAGGGGAACACCATTGCAGCAGACTGAGACTGGGACCCAGAAACTGCTGCAAATGCTCAATTCTGATAGCTGCACAAACTTGCTGGGACACTGCTGTTCCTGAGGGGAAAAGGAGGCTGAAATGTAAGCAATGATGGACATCCAGCTTTTGAAAGAGAAAGGATTAATGGAGCCTGCAATGAGCTTGTCCTTCTATTTCCCCAGCCTTATCATATGGCATTAAGGAAGGAAAAACAATAACAGAAATATTAGCAAAATTACAAGCTGTGAGGTCTAGCAGGTCCCCTTTCCTTCACCTGCTCACTGAGGGCTCCAAAGGGAGCTAGCTAAAGATGTGCAAAGGGCTCATAGCAACATTCTGGGGCAGGCTGTGCTGGCAAGGGGAGGTGCAGGAGGCGAGGAAGGCTCCCTGTCAAGCTGAGCACAGGCAGTACAGCCTGCTGGGGGGGAGCTATGCCAGGAGCACAGCCCAGTATCTACCTGGCCACACCACCTCCAGAGCAACTCTTCTTCCAGTATGTTTGGATTGCTATAAAGCAATTCTGATAATGTACCTGGGGTAACATCATAATTGGATATTAATAACATATTCTTCATAAAGCATTACATACGTATCTGCTCCTAAGCACCACTGTTGCATAGAGTGAACTATGAATGACTCAGTAAAAATGTATGAGACGATGAGCTGGAAGTACAGACACAGGGTGAGTCCGTCCGTGGGTAAACACTGAAATGGACAATGCCTTACACAGAGTAATGTAACACTGAATAGAAGCTGCTGTATTCCCCTAATCTGACCAGACCACCACAAACCTTTCTGAAAGTTTAGGTCACCCAAACTGAGTTTTAAGTTCCCCTTACAGCAGCAAGTCTGAAACTTCAGCTGATTTTAATTTAAACCTCTCCAACTGTACTCTTCATGTCTGACACTTCAAAGCAACTCAACTGATATTTCTGAAATTTTGCATTAATACTCATTTCTAAGCTTGTCAAGCATGAGACGGAAGACAGACTTATCACTGCAGTGAAGCAGAGCCTTATCCCCCAACTCTATCACTAGGGCATGATGAATTGTGTTTAACAAAATTCCTTACTGCTACAGGCAATTCCAAGTCTTAGTTTTGCTTTTCTTTTTCCTTTCTACCGTTCAAGTAAGAAACTTAGAAATAGCTGTAACTGTCAGGTTATCCCTAATCCCCAGTGGATAGGTCCTTAGTGAGGTATGACTACATATGTAAAATATTGTGTATTGAATTGCTCCGGGATAGTCTAAAGGTCTAAGAACAAAAGTAAACTCTACGGTTTTGAAGGAAATAATGCTTGAAGACATTGACTTTAGTTATATTGATAGAATCATGGAATGATTTGAAGTGGAAGGGACCATAACTCTCTAGAAAGGTAATCGAGTTCAATCTCACAGCATCTAGGCCAACTAGGTTGTGCAGAAATCTCTTCAGTAGATTCACTAGTCTTTAATTCAAAGGTCTTTTTTTGTCCTTTTGAAGCATTTGGTATTGACTGCTGTTGGAAATAGCATATTGAACTAGATGATCCACTTGGCTGAGCCACTGTGGCAGTTTCTGTGTTCCCTTTTCTGAGAGGGGGGAAAAAATATTTTGGGTATTGAGTATGACTTGTATTCAAATAAATGTGACATATCTGTCCCAGTGACAAATTACTTTTACTATGTACAGTGTAATGAAAGTAACAAACAGTGTCTGGGGCACTTAAGAATGTGTAGATCTGTGTAGTTAAATTCAGTGCTTGTCTCCAAAGAAAATAAACACTTCCAAGTTATTTGACTTTCACCATAATGGAAACAGTAATGAGTTACTAACCATAAAGCTAATTTTCACTATCTGCCTGATTAAGAAATACTTGTTAGAAAAAATTGTCCAGTTGCATATAATTTCTAAAATTAAAGCTATAGTTAAAATCCAATGAAAATATCATTAACTAGACACAGAGCAAAATAAAATGGCTCAGTAACAAATAAACGTAATTATTATGGTAGCTAAAAATATGGAATAAACATCAATTCCTGCAAGATCCAAAGGCAGTATTCTTCAATTTATCAACTAGAAAAAAAACCCAAAGCAATAGCAAATCTAGTACTAAACATTATGTTTTCATATTCAGTCTACTAATGTGAGGATTTCTGCACCTGTAGAAAGCAAATCAAGTTAAAGTTTAATAAACAATGGTACACATTGCTGTAATTAAATAGACATTAATAACTAGCCATTGAGAAAAATCACAGAGAGTCACAACAGTGGGTTATCCGGCTCTGCTACTTTCAGTGTTATGTTTTCCCTGTTAATAAGGGATAATATTTACATAAAGAGTTTAAGTGAAAGTGACAACATTTCAGGACTAAAACCTGAACCTCAGCCACTCATATTTGTGCATTTGCAGGTCTGTCAGACAGGACACCTCTCTTAATTGTTGTAGACACCATCACTTACAGATTCTTTTCTATGCTGGTGTTTCAGCTACAGGTGTAATGCCTTGTGCATCTCCCTCTCTGATATCTGCATAGAGACTCTGTCTGGCCATGGAGGTTGAAATTCGCTGGAGTGGGTGGACTGTTTCTAATATGAAGCAGTTTTCACTTCTGAAAGACCATTGTCTCTTCTGTTTTTATTTTACATATTTCATGGGGAAAGCCTCAAGGAGTACATTAACCAAAATGATAATCATTTGTCACTCATCCTACCTTGAGGAAGAAATTTTATGTTTGGCGTATTGTTTTGTTCATCTTTAAAAAATGTGTGCCTACTGCTCATGTTCATTGATTTTATTGTTATACAGTGCTACATTTTTACGTCTGACATGAAGGTTATGGAAGTCAGCACTAAACTTTCAAGATGTAGCCCTGTAGGTAAACCTCAGTATGCAGCTAGAAATTAGAAGAGGTTTCCCTTCTTTTTCAGATTCTAGGTGTTTGAACACAGATGTTGTTTTGCCCTTGGGAACCCCTTGTAAGGAGCTGTAGCATTCAGAATTGGAGGCACTTTCCTTCCAAAGTCACCTGGCAAATACGTGAAATCAGAGCATATAGCTCTGTAGCTAAAGTTTTCCCTGGTTTTTAAAATTTTCTCAGGAAGTCATCCAGTGTAATAAAGCTTAAAAGTATCTGAGTAAGCTTACTGTACTAACGAGGCATCTGAATTGTGATTATTTTGTGACAGCCAGCCATTCAACCTCCTTTTGGTCTTCAGTTTCCTCAAGACTTAATTTCACCCTGTAAAGCTGGTTTTAGATTTTTCTCTCTTCCTTCTAGCCAGTTAAGCTTCTAAACTTCTAAATAGTACAAAACTGTGAGTGGTAGTCAATCCTTGCCAGATACTCAAGAATGAAAGTTTTGAAGATGCATAACTGTGTTAAAGAAAGACTCAGAAGTTCCATATTTTAAAGGCAATATTAACTAATTCAGCATATCCAGTTTTATCTGGTTTCTAACAATGTTGAAGGAAACTTTCTCTCACTATCCTCCTGTCTGTTATTCCTTATAGCTTATGTCTTCTCCCCAGGTGTCATGGCTTAACCCCAGCTGGCAACTAAGCCCCACACAGCCACTTGCTCAGTGCCTCACAGAAGGATGAGGGAGAGAATCAGAAGAGTAAAAGTGAAAAAACTCATTTTAACATTGGCTAACACTAAACTGGGTTAACCCTGGCTGAGCAAGTGATGCCCACCAAGCCACTCTATCACACTCCTCCTTTCCTCTCCTTCCTCCACAGAGCAAAAGGGGAAAGGAAAATAAGACAGAGACAAAAGCCTTGTGGGTAAAATCAAGGACAGTTTAATTAGAGAGCAAAGCCAAGCAATGCCACACGTGGAGGCAAAGAGAAAAACCCCCAAAGATTTATTCTCTACTTCCCACCATCAGGCAATGTCTGGCCTTTCCTGGGAAGCAGGGCTCCAAAACGCAGAGTGGTTGCTCTGCAGGACAAAGGAGTAGACTCCCACCCCCAACCTTGGTACTAGCTTTATAGCTGAGCTGATGTCACATGGTGTGGAATATCCCTTTGGTCAGCTTGGGTCAGCTGTCCTGGTTATGTTCCCCCCAGGCTCTTGCCCCCCCCATCCCATTGTGGGGGGAATGTTAGGAAGAGCCTTGGTGCTGTGCGAGCCCTGCTCAGTGGTAGTCACAACGTGGGTGTTATCAGCACCCTTCCAACTCCCAAAACAAAAGCTCTGCATCAGGAGGGCTGCTATGGGAAAATCAGCTCAGCCAGACCTGATACCATTAATATAAAGACAGTTTGACAGGTAAAGCAAAAGCCACATGCACACCATCAAAGCAAAGAATTCATCCACTGCTTCCCCTCGGCAGGCAGGTGTTGTTCAGCCATCCCCAGGAGAGCCGGGCTCCATTACACGTAGCAGTTACTTAGGAAGTCAAAGTGCCATAGCTACAAATGTCCCCTCTTCCTTCTTTTCCCCTCACCTTTATATATAGAGCATGTTGTCATATGGTCTGGGATCTCTCTTTGGTCAGTCGGTGTCGGCTGTCCTGGCTGTGTCCCCTCCCAGCTTCTTGCACCCCCAGCCTGTGAGGAGCTGTGAGGAGCAGAAGAGGCCTTGACTCTCTCTAAGCTCTTCTCAGCAAGAGCTAAAACATCCCGGTAGTATCAGCACTGTTTTCAGCAGAAATCAAAACCTCAGCCTTCCCCCCCCTCCCCATCCCGCATACCCGCTACTGTGAAATAAACTAACTCTACAACAGCCAGCAAACAAGGTAAGTGACTTACTAAAAGTTTGTTTTAAAAACTAGGAAAATAAGCCTAGAAATCAACTCTAGATTCTTGAATGTTCATGAATTTGGTTTATATTTTTATAGAGGATGTCCCCTGCTAATTGGAAAAATCTGAACTAATAATACTTAGACAGAATCATAAATTGTCTGCTTTACATGTAGTAAGACTTGTTGACCAGCTACTGAATTTATAATATATTTCTACTGTCAACTGAAATCTGTGGATTTTTGTCAGGATGCAAGGGAAGAGGAAATTTATAAAGAAATCCTTTAATATATTGGGTGCTTTAATCTCCTCTGTCTTCGTTCACTCCCACCACATTGCTGCTCCATCACCTGCTCTGATGTTAATCAGAATGATTGGGTCATCCTCTTTTATAAGCTTGTTGGATTAAATCTTTTTCAAGGTCATCTGTGAATTGACTTTAGTAACCAATTATAAATTGGATATTTTTTTAATATTCTACCCTCTCCCTCAGCTTTAATCTAGAAGTGACGAGAGACAAAAAGAAACCCAAAGGAATTTGCATTTTAGGAAGCAAGATTATAAATGCCATTATTCAGTGCCTTTATAATTTCTCCTGCCCTAGACATCCTTATCTTTCTCATTGAGTTCAAAGGGAGTTGAAGGAACATCTTCTAGAAACGGTGCTTTAGTTTTTCAGCTAATGTAGCTGCATATGGATTTCTCTGGAGAAACCCAATATTGGTATTTGAGACACTTAAGCTTGACATTCAGAGTTCTGTACCATTATGAATGCATCTCTATTAGGGCAACAGAAGTAGATTTCTCTGTAGAGCTTTCTCTCTCTCTTTGATGTTGCCTTTTAAAATATAACATTAAAAAGCATTATTTTCCTTCATTGTATTTTTTAAAGACTGAAACAGGTTAGGAAACTGCTTTTGGACCATCACTCAGCAGTAAACTATTTTAATTGTGTAATCAAAAATTATTCCACTGATTTTTTTTAAACCTATCAGATACCTGCAGAACCTTGGATTCAAAGGGCACTGATTGCAGAGACTAGTTGAACAGGATTGCAGATCTACTGGTCAAAGACTTCACATGCATTTTCTAGAGGAACAGTTACCAGACAGCTCTGTTTAGGCCCAACTACAGGGTGTGTTCTTAAGCATCTTTCAACATGACCATTCTGAAGCCATGATTTTCCCCACCTGCCTCTTTGATGTGGTTTCTAAGCACAGAAAGCAGGCTATGGCATTCTCTCTGACCCCTCATAGACCATCAGCACACCTGCCTGGGTTCTCCCAGACCAGTGCCCCCAAAGACCTCCCAGATGTCTCCCCTACCTTCCGCCTCCTACTCCATAATAATCAGATCAGCTCAAGAATTTCCCTAAAGTTTTATGCATGCCCTCACTCAACTATTCACCTCTTCAGCTGAAGCAAACACTAGAAGCAGACGCTGGGACATTGAAAGGCATCCACAATCTCTCTCTCTTCAGTCAGTACTTGAAATAGATGTAAATTAAAATCAAATGTGTTCTTGGTTTTGTTTCTGTATTTCCCTGAAATATTCGTTAGGGTAAATTCAGAAGCAAAATCAGGATCACAGGGACCTTACCTGTTTAGAGATTTTATACCATAATATCAGAGTTTGTGAGTTATTCACAGTCTTTGCAGAGACTGTGAGGAAAGGTAGACAGCAATTCTGTTGTTTCAATTAAAAAATGAAATGACAAATAGAATGAGAAAGTGAAAACATGGTTAGGATAGAATTTGTTCCTTAAGGAGAATACTGATGTCCGTCCATGAGGATTCTGCTAATGATTTCAGACAGTACTATGGAGAGGAGATAACCCAAAATATTCATGGTGTTGTCAGGACATACGCCCTACAAAGCCAACAGAAAACCTGGAGGTAAAATTTGCCCCATTTGCCTCAGTATTTTGGGGAAGAAGTAAGTTTTGTTAAGATAAGGACAAGTTCGAATGACATTTTTAATATGGAACTATGTAAAGTTCTGCATTTTGCTGGGTTTTTGTTCTAAGCCACAAACAGGAGGTGGCAGCTGCTTAGTGTTTTAATTTTGTATTCACAAGCGTTGCAAACAAAGCACAAAATAAATAGCTTATACAATGAACCTTTGTTCTTGCACTGTTTATGAGCGTTGATTTCACTGCCATTCAGTCCTGCCAAGGGCTGATCCATATAAAATCAAGATAATAAATTCAGCTCTTGCCTGTCTCCTTTCTTTATACTTTCTTTTGGAAGGTATGCACCAAGCAGATAGTGCTGAAAAAATAACTGCTTGCTTTTTCTGCAGAATTTGCACATCACAGGTACATACTGCCCCACAGCCATCAAGCCTTTAGCCATTATCAGACAGATGACTGCAGGGATGACAATTAGTTTAGACTTCTTGCCTACACATGGTTGGGACATCCCGAGGCTATTCAATTAAGAATTACAGTATTGGAGCAGTGAAGCAGACAAGAGTCTAAGGCTGTCATCAATACTCTGCACCAGTCTCTCTCCAGACTGTGTACAGATTTTTTGAAAAATACTTACAATCTGCATATGTTCATAATCTGAAGATAATGGGAAAGTTCCCAGTTACTCTCTAGAACCGTATCAAATCTTTTTATCTTAAGAACAGAAATCAGGCTTAGTGTCAGGCATGCTGGAATGCTAATGCCCCAGTAATTTCAGTAACCTACTTTTCTGTCACTGGCTAATAGCCACTTTTCACTTCTGCTGTGGATAATAACAAGACTGTAAAATTAAAATAGATCTTTTTAAAATGCATTCTTCTAAACTAGAAATACTGTTTTCTCTCTTTGAAGAAAATGAATTTTGACATTTCCATTTCTATATCTTTTCCAGAAATCATTAATTTATACTTTCTGATGTGCTTTGGGTGGCATCCTAGTTTTTCTGAATCTAGTGGCAAAATTCCCACTGCTTTAAATTTGGAGTAAGGGTTTTCTTGTTGTTCTTATGTGCACACACCTGGGTAGTCCACTTTAGTTCAGCTTTCAAGTACTTTTTTTGCCATGATCCCTGCTCACTCAGTCCCTTACCCTGCTTTTCAGACACAGAGTGTTTTTATTTAGGTGGTACAATTTACATAGAGGGAGACTGTGCAGTCCCCTTTTATACTGTTTATGTGCACTAAGGATAATCTGTAAACCATACTAGGGACTACAAATTGGAGTCAAATAGGCCACCTTACAAAATATGGCACTAGAGAGAAAGAATGGTATGTGACTCCAAAATATTTGTCTTCCTCCATTTAGGCTTCAAAATGAAGGGATTATAGCCACCCCTGCTCACTGTTTGAATTAACTTTCCATCAGCACTGGAGCAACTGAGTTTTACTCCTGCAAAGGTTAATTCTGTGCTTGTGTGCCTGACTGTTTGAGTATGTACTGCACATGGCATGTAGCAGCCTGACACAGACAGGGGACAGTGTTTCCACCCCCTAAGCAGGGCTGCTATGCCTAGCAGAGGAGACACACAACTGAGCAGGCTGCACCAGGCACAGCTGTAGCCACGCCCAGGTTTACCAGTGGCCATTGCAAGAAAGGCAGGAGATCGAAAACCTGGCTGTGACTGGACAAAGATCAGCAGACCCTTGATTTGTCCTGGCTCTCTATCTCAGGTTAACGGCCCTGGGCAGGAGGCAAAGTGGGGGATGTGCATAGAGGGTGGTAACTTCTCAGGCCAACACAATTTCAGGCTTCCCACTAGTCAATCTGCAAATCCCTTAACTTGCAAACCTATGAAGCCAGACATGGCGAGTTGGGATACGTCACCTGTCTCCCAGATGCTCTGGTGCTCTTACAGCCCTGCAACCCACTTCCACCAGCCTCCTTTGTATCTTCTGGCCAGAACTCTGGAGCACCAAGATAAATCCAGACTGGCAAGCTGTGTCTTTTGAGGCTCTTCCTGATGAGAGGAAGGTGCACTATTGCTCCCAGCCACATAAAGGATAATTTCCACCTCTCTTTTTTTCCCTCTTTATTTTTTCCCCTCTCTCTTTATAAGGTGCATTTTCCATCTGTTCAAGGTGTCTGTACAACAGATCTCTGTCAGTGATGCAGCTATGCTTCCCTGGACAGAGTATAATTGGGGGGCCTACCAGAAACACATCTGGCACTTGAAAAATATCTTTTCCTTGCTTTCTAACATGATGAAGAATCCATGAAGTGGTAGAAACTCACACCATGAACTGAGTGAGCCCCAGAATATGAAAAGCACTGTGAGGACTTACAAATTCATTTATTTTCCTGTCCCATTACAAGCTTCATCTGAATTAGGGCAACAAGTTTCGCATTGGTTTGGTATTCAGAGAGTCATTTGTCACAGAGAGAGAAATAAATTAGGGGGAATTTTAATGGTGACAAGCATACAAGACTCCTGAACAGCAGAAGCGTTTCAGTCCCTTTGGGACTGGGGAGAACAAGGTTTCACAGTCCTCTAGTCCAGCTGACATAAATCCAGAATATCAGCAATGAATGTATTCAAGCACCCCTCTGATTTGTCATTGCTTATATATAAGCAATTAATATGTGTGACTATACAAGTTTAAAATTAAAGTCTAAGGTGAAAGATCTATGTAAAGCCTACTTTTCAAGCAAGCATTTCATGTAGCATTTGCCTGACCTGGAAAGAAAGTAATTGAAATGATTATAAGATTCCTTAATCCTGTTTAATTTGCATTTCAGAGAGAAAATGAAAATCCAGCAGTTCTTACAGGCTTTTATTTTGCTTATGGGATACTCCCCTCACATTAGGGGGAAAAAAAAACAAAACAAAAAACCACACAAAAAAAAACCCAAACCAAAACCTGTGTATGTTGCTTGACCAATTATAATTAAACTGGTAAGCTAATCTTCACAGTGTCAGAAGGATGGGGTAAATTCTTTTGGTTGTGACTAATATGGGCAGTCTGGCAATAGAATTCAGAGTCAGAAGCTTTATCTTATCTGCCTGTCTCCCTTGTTTGTCTCCCACCAAAGGAGTCTGGCTAAGCCCCCTTCCTGTTTCCCCTGGAAATGTAATCCATTGTAAGCAGTGGCTTGAAGTCACAATTGCTTCAGCATCTTTATTAAAACATAATGTTGAGAGTTTAGCTAAGATTAAGTATATTCTTTCCCTTAAGTTTTATTACACAGAAGTAGAAAGTCATTGGGAATTACTGGAGTTGTTTTGGTTTGCTTTTAATATTTAAATGCTAAAGAACAAAAATACCTTTCTCATGCACTGGTGCAAAGCATGGGTAAGAGTAAAACCAATACATTTAACAATGGATGATTCTCACTGGCTTTAGAGCAGCAAACATTGCCATGCTGATCTTGATGTGGCAAGAGACTGACAGAGAACATTTCAGCAAAAGCACTGTTTTTCTAGATCTTTCTGCAAGAGTTCTTTCCTTTGTAATGCAATCTGAATATTGTAGACAGCCTCAATTTAGTATTGGCTTCAAAGGAACAGTGTTCCTAGCTTGTTTGAAGATGGAGACATACTGAAGCTCTTTCTGTCAGTGAAGAAGGAAGGAAAAGAGGTTTGTCAGGCCAAATCCCCACTGGCTGACTTCCAATACATCAGAAACCTGGTATGTAGTCAGTCTCTCTAAATAAGAAAATTTATTTTCTCAGTGATTAATATGCTTCCTTGAATGTCAGAGGTGTATGTTTGACTCCTTCCTCTGTCAGACTGTGGAGCAGGGATGTGAAGCAAAACCCCATGCTTCAGGGGTCTGGGCAATCTTAGATGGGTTTCCGTATCAGTTTCTGCTGACAATCTTTTTTTTTTCAGTGGATATAAAATATAGAAATAATCACTTCAGCATAAGTAACTCTGCTTCATTATGAAAAATGACTTAACCTTCAGGCTAAAGGATTTCCCTTATCCATCCTTTTACTATCTGACTGCATTTTGTGTGAGACTTTGTGCAGTAGCTGTGTTTAGCTGATTTGATTCATCTGAGACCAGATGTTCTGCCAATGACCAGGCCCAACAAAAATGATACCAGCAGCAGAAAGAGAATCCAATACACAGACTGTATTGTATTCAAGAAGGGCATTCCATGAATGATTGCTGGGGGTACAAACAGATCAATCAGCTGGTACATAATCGATGCCACCCCCAATGATTCCACAAAGGACGTAACTCGGCCCACAACAGGTGGTACAATCAGAGACCCGAGGTTGCCCACAGTTGGCATGGGAAACAGCCAGACCAGCAAGCTGAACACATAAGAGAAAGGTGACCACATGGCGACTCTCACCCAATCGGCCCACGTTTGCAAAGGTCTAAACAGACCAGGGCCCAGCTCCAGGGAGAGTCAGGAGGTCTGCCCTGAACCAGGAAGCTCTGGGGAGTGCACTCCACAGACAGACACTCCTGACTCCCTGCCAGTGGTCCCAGCTTTTATCCCCAAGCAGACACCTGACCTTTGTCAACTCACTGCGGGACCCCTGGGGCTCATTTCCCTTCTGGCTCTCCCTGCAGGGCCGGCCGCACCCTGGGGGGAAGCTATAAGGCAAACTCACCACCTCTGTATGAAGGGCTGTGGGAATCACCCATATGTCAACCTTAATTCGGGGGCTCAGGGTTCAAACCCCAGCATTTCACCAGAGAATAAAAATAGTACAGAAGGAACAATTCTTAACTTGTCAAGTGTAAAGTCAAGCTGTACACACATGTCTAACAGGAAAAATGTAAAGTATTTTACAGGAAGGAAAATGGGTGTGTAGGGGAGTTGCCTCTACAGGGATAAATCACAGCATAGCAGAGGCTTTGAAGATCCATTCTTGGATTGGAAATGGTAGTCTGATGCCTAGAGTCCTTTGTGGATCCAGCTGGGTGCTCTCAGGGAACAATATGAAGGATGGAAACCTCCCAGGCAGCACACCTGTATTTTGGAAAGTCTGTGTAGAGCAAATCCATTGCTTTCAAATCCTCTTTCCACCATTCCATGTGGGAGTACAGCTGCAATCCCATGAACCTGCCACCTTACCCTTATGCAGTCGCTTTGTACCTGACCCCTTCGCCCAGTGGAAGTCTCTTTGGCACGCCCAGACTGCCCAGCAACAATGGTCATAAGGAGAATGGGCTCTGCCAAATAAGTGTATGTTTTTTTGTAGCTGACATACAGTAACTATTGTTCTTGCATTGTTTATGCGTATTCCCTGTGGCATCTGCTAATATAGTCCTGGTATGATCCTTATCTTTCACTGGCACACATCAGAAGCATTTCTAGACCTCAGGGTGGGGAAACATTTGACATTTCCAGTTCAGACCAGTATCACATGAGCAGGGACGGGTCAAACCCAGCTCTCATTGTCTTACTATTTATTAACATTCAGTTGTCTCTCACCTCTTTCTGACCTTTTCTATTCAATTAATATGAAACCAAGGCCCTTTGAACCCAAGTGCTGCAGCTGGATTGCAGGCTACTGTCCTGAATAACGGGCAGCTAAAGCAACATGTGCTGCTAGTGCATACCTTACCTAGGAAAATGGTACTGAGTGTGAACCAACCTCCCAGGGAATGTGGCCTGTACGTAGCACTCATCAGGACTGAAAGCAAATTCCTGCAGATTCTAGCCTCTGCCTCACTGTATACTACATCTGATGAACACTAAGGAACAAATTAGTGACTGTGTGTTCATGCCATATAAAAGTAGACAGTGTATGGTGGTTGAAATCTAGAACCAGTGGAGCAGTGGTAGCCATCCCTCCCTTCATGGACAATCTCTGCACACTGACAATCTTCAAAGGCAGCCTCTGGCTGGCATCGCTCTAAACGATGCCAGGAAGGGAGGCCACTTTTTGTTTTCACATCCTATTACTCATGGTCTATTTTAACTATTATTATATGGCTATTAATTGGTTTTGTCTTCAGCTAAACAGTAGTTGGGGCTCTATTTTATCATATAAATAGATTGTATGTCTTTCTCAAGAATTCCCAGAGTATTAGGCGACGGACTTTCAGGTATGGACAGAACGAGCATATGCATGTCCATTGCACATGGGTATGCCATTTGCACGTGTACATTTTTCCTTTTACATGCACACCCACACCCCAGAACGGATTAGCTATAGACACAGATGGGAGTCAGTCTGCACAGCTCTACAAGAGACAAGTGATGTTTACATGCTGTCTGCAGCCCTGAGATACTCCTGAGATACTAATATCATCAATACATGGACTGTATCCTTACTGATATTATGTTACAATCTAGTGGAAATACTAAGGAAACCGGGCCTTCCACACAGCCATAATACAACAATTAAAACCCAATAATAATAATAACAAACCCTGCTTGTGGATGAAAATGTAGATCAACACACTTGCTAATGCATGGAACATGTGACTGCATGTTCTGGAATGAGTTTGCTAAGCAGAAGCTTTTTTTATTCTTCATGGGAACAGTTGGTCTTTGATGCCTTTAGCATTGATAGACCCGATTATTTAAGACTGAAAAACAGCTGTAACAGACATGTTTATTTAACTTAAATTGTGAAAAACTGTCAGGGCTGCTATGATCTTAACCTTAGCATGAAAGAAATGCACGTAAGACATAGCCACTACTTAGACTATAAGTGAATTCTGGAAAACAAAGTTAAATATTATTTTAATTTTCCTGGTTTAATTAGACACAGACTAAAAACCTAATTCTGAATATCTCACATCTGGAGTGTGGGAAGTCCATAGGCAGACACTAATTTTCTTTCTTGAGCATTTCTGTTCTCTAAATGGACTTTGTTGAAAGCATAAAGATAACTTCCTCGTGGTTTTTATTTCATGTAAAATTTCAGGATCCCTAGGTACAATTTGATGAATATAGTGCTATTTAGGTCAGCCAGAGTTAGTACCACTGAACACACATTTAAGATACAAGCGTGAAGAACAGCACTATAGGCCTTTTTACCGTGTTAAACAGGAGCGGAAAAAAGCCATGTGCCATACAGCAAGATCTCCAAAATTCTCTCCCCTTCTGCAGCATACAATTACCCTAAAGTCTCTGCTTCTATTTCTTGCAAGCAAACAATGAGCAACCTTAAGCAAACAATGAAGAACATTTAAAACATTAGGCTTTCTTGAGAAGGAAATCCTTCAAGAAAGGGCATTATTTAAAAAGGGAAAGGGGGAAAATGCATTAGCACAGTGAACTAAACCCTTTTTAGTCTAGCCAGTCCCACAAAAAGAATATTTCTATAAAAGGTATGGTATAACCTCCATGACAACGATTATTTCACTAGGCTCAGAATATTCTTCCTTCCTTCCTTCTATTTTTTTTTCATTTTAAATGGACTGCTTGTGTAGACAAGCATCTGCTGCCTCTCCATCTCACAGCTGCTCTCTCTTGAATTTATTCTTACTAATCTGTATCCTTTGCCCATTTTCAAGCAAATACGTTAAGACACTCTCTGAAATGGTCAGTCTGGGCAAAAGGCCAGGAATTGAAATCACCTCTTTACCACTAGATTTCCTTCCATTTTACTTTATTTCCCTAGGAAACTTTGCCTCATCCCAAAAAGTCTGCCGGTCCCAGAAGTTTGTTGTATAACTATAATTTTATAGGAAGTTACTAAAAATGTGGGTCTTTCTCACTTTAAATGAAAATTCATTAATTGCTCAAAATGTTTTTATTTAGGTCAAAAACTTATAAAATTTTAGAAACCTGTAATAGCATATAGATAAATCTAAACTAATGTCTCATACTTCTGTTTTGCTTGTTATGCTGTAGGATGGGAGGACGTCAGAATAGCACTCAACATTTTCCCAGACATTCAAAATCTATGGTTTACAGAGGCTGCTGATAGCATCCCCAGGGACCAGAAAGGAAATGGCATAAGGAAAGTGTCAAACTCATTTTGACAATAATGCTTGTAAGGATGGTCTTTGATCCACACAGCAGTTTTGCAGCTGCAAACTTCCCTCAGTACACAGTCAGTCTCCTGCAGCTGCCTAAAGGAATATAGCTGCAGAATCACATGCTGTCTTTAAGAGGCAACTGTCTTTTATTTTAGATGTCATTGTCCTTGTCCTTTGCTCCATGCTGACAGCTCTGCACTGCCTGGCATCAGGCTGCTGTGGGGGCTGCCCAGCTGTGCAAGCACACCTGCGGTCACCAGCACCACCCCACACCCCAGCGCTTGTCTGGCACTGGGCAGTGGCAGCAGGGACACAGCCCCTCAGCTCCTCCTGACACTCTGCTACTTTGGCACCAGTGAAATGTCTTACTTCTCTTGTCTTTTGCTTTCTTCCTATTCTCCTACTTTTGTGTCTACTGCCTCTTTTCCTGCCTATTCATTTTATTCCATGCTGCAGCTCCCCACTCCCTCAGCTTTACCCTGTGCTGCACTCTCAGCCTTTCTTTTCTATTCTATTCTATTCTATTCTATTCTATTCTATTCTATTCTATTCTATTCTATTCTATTCTATTCTATTCCATAGATATACATACAAACAACTAAATACAGGTACACACACATAAACACAGCTGAAAGCTCAGATTCTGCAGCATGTGAACACTTCATATGGAGCACTAAAATACTTCAAACCAGTCAGATCACTGCTGGGTGTTTTTCATTCAAGGTACAGAAGGTAAAAGATGATTGATGCAGGGAAGGCTGATTATACCATGACACATTTCAGTGGTTTTGCTTTTTTTGACATTGTTAGCTGCAAGCTGTAACGTACAGCCATACACTGCCTCCAGCCTCTGCAGACCCCACTGCACTAACAACTCACACAAAGCTCAAATGTAGGACCTAGACAGTGCTACATAACACAGGAGATGTGAGGAATTTGGAGGCTGAAACAGAATGAGCATGAATTATACAGTCAACAAAAGGAAGGAGAGTGGGCTAATGTGAGGACAAAAAATAATTATAGACTGTAGTATTTTTGGAAAAGATTTAAAGTGTTTAATTTGAGAGTTCTGGAGTTCATTTCCCCTAGCTAATTACAGGATTGGAATCTGTCTTAACTCATTAAAGATGAAGGAAGTGTTAACAGAATATAGTATTTCCTTACATAATTACTAATGGAAACATGCATATCTAAAGTGAACAGGCTTTAAGGGGAACATATGCATATTGGGTAATGCTACAGCTACATCTTTTTATTTGTTTTTGCCAATGCAGTCTATCTACTAAATGTCCCTTCAGCAGGTCAACTTCAGTTATATTTTATGTCCATGTCATAAACATAACAGATATGCCACTGTGTTCACAACAGCAGTTAAATATTATTCCTTATTTCTAAAAAAGTCCTGTAGGTATGTGATAATGTCATTGGAAACTGTTACCATAGTAGACAGGAACTTGCATGACCCTGCTGGGTTATCTTTCCCAAACTGTGTAAGTGAACCTTGTTATCTATGCAGTCCTTTTGAGAGATGAATAATTAAATTCTTACAATCCTGCAAGCTGTTACAATAAGACAGAAATTCTTATTTTCATTTTTTTGTCCCGTTCCCTGGAGAAGTATTAAAAGCAAGCTAGATTCCATCTGGCATTTTTAGTCCCTGTTACAAGTTGTTTAAATGAATGCCGGGAACTTCATGAGAAATTCTGGCACACTTGAAAGGAGACAGTTCTCATTGACTTCAAGAGGGTCTGATTTTTAACTTGCTTATTTCCTTAAAGAAGAATATAACCCTTAGTGAGAAAACACTCTTGGCTTAAACACAACTTACATGTGAAATGTAGGGCTGCCTTATTGTTTGATAAACCACTTCTTAAATGCAGATATCAATTTCATGAAGCACTGAGGAATGGAGCATTTAATTTTTGAGACATGCTTTCAAACAATGATTCTCACTTTTTCAAAATATCTATTTCCATTGTATTCTTTAAATTATTATCTGTCTCAGCAGAGCACTGAAAGATGGGGAATATGTTTTGACTTTACTCACGATAAATTCAGCAGAAGGATGTGTGGATGCAGTAGAGGTACTGGCTGGGATGATGGGGAAGGAGTGAGCTCACAAGGAGCACGGCAGTCTCTCTACTGCTAACTGGTGCGGGCTCTGCAAGGCTGCAGCAAGCTAAAAGACTGGAGACATGCAAATGGGCAGTGCTGCCAGACTACTGATCTCCTGTCCTTCTTGCTCCCTCTCCAAAGCTGCCAACCCCAAAGAAATCTATATCATGCAACAGACTGCGTTAGGTTTCTTCACCTGTGACAACAGGAGGTGCAGCTTATGCAGCCTTCCTTTACACTGGCAGGAAAGAGGCACTGGGGCTGCTCCTGCCATTAGACACCGCTTCCAGGTCTGTGGCAGAATGGGCAGACAGATCCATTTCCAGACATCTTCCTGTATCTCCTTTGGGGATGAGAAGCGTCACCAGCCATTCTAGTGAACTTATTCATGCCCTATGCATCACTCTGCCATTATTTTACTTGTCCCTTTTGCAGCCAGGCAGATCTCTTTTATTACACCATCCATCCACTTCTGTGAAGCAAAACGCAGCTCTTTGTAAGAACAAGATACTGTATCTCCCTGTGAGACAGCTTCTAATGAAAATATAACCCCTTAAGCCCTAACAGTGGGATGCAAGAAAGAATCCACCCAAAACCAGAAAAGCAGCTTTATTAATTCAGCCCTTATCTTACTACTCTGTAGTCAAAATATACCTATTACTATAAGACAGATACAGCAACATAATGAAACAAAAAACCTCTTAGTAAAACTACAGTTAAAGCAAGCTGCTGTTTTTACAAACACTCAGATCTTACAGGCAGAAGGCTAAGGAATGACTACAGCTAAATAAGGCTTTTAATACTGAGTAAATGAGCTATATTACAATTCTACATCTACCAGTCATATAACATTCACATTTATATTATAAAGTCTTCTTTTCACATAGAAATTTAGTTATCTCACATGTTGACTGGTACCAGCATTTGTATGTGTGAGTAGATAAGTCTTTCTATCAAGAAAGGAGGTCTTCAGGAAAAGCCACATGAAGACACAATGAAAATGGAACCAGGAGAACATTCAAAAACGAGGAAAATATGTTTTTTAGAAATCTAGCAGACCTGTTATTTTAAAAATATTTTGCAGGAGTCTCGGGGGCAGCTGTCGGAGAAGGTAGGTAGAAGAGCAGGTATAGTGGCAGATCAAGTAGACATTCAGCTACCCCCTGTACTTCCCACTGGTGAAAGCTTTCAGCTTTGGCATGCAGTGTTTTCATCCTTCTGTGTGGTACAAGGTCCTCTGACGAGACTGGACTACCTGGGGCACCAGTGACTAACCTGTTGTTTCCAAATTGCTGGTTCAAATATAGCCTAGGAAATTAAAGTCATGGCCTGTGTGAAATGAGCTGGTAGTACCCATCAATTACATGGCAAAGAGGCCATCCCAGATGGCTCAAACTGTGCCCTTGATGACAGCAAAAAAAGAAAAGCAAGGGAGCAAATATTTTCACAGGCTGAGCTGAATTCTCCTCCTCAGGGACAGAGCCTTAGGTTTGAAGCATAAAATGGAAACTTCTATATTATTCCTTCTATTTATAAAGGTTAGTTCCTATTCAGCTGTAATAAATGAACTCAATTTTGAACAAGAAAACAAACTGAAGCTGTGGGATTTCAGGGGCATATTAGGCAAAGCCCTGTCAGCATTCCCCAGCGAGATAGCAGCAGTAAAGCTGTAGCAATCTCTCTTCTCTCTCAAAACCATCAATCGCATCTGGGGAAAATGGCTCAACATACTAAGCTGACAGGTATTCACAGAAGCATAGGTTCTGCACACCATCAGGAAAGATGAAAGGCCTAAAGGAATGGTTCATTCAGTTCAGGCACATTCAAGGCTAGATCCATGAAGAACTAGAGATCTGAATGTTAGATGATAAAGCTTCCTAATGCAAACAGGACTGCAGCTTTCCAGCTCAGAGCACATGTAGACAGTGAGGATCTCCCCATGCTCACTTGCACAGGCAGCTTTGGTGCCTCCTTCCTGACCCATTGTGCAGAAGAACAAACACCAGAGTGACAATTCCAGTAGGCAGTAGACCTCTGGCAACTGTAGATGTTGCCTTTGGAGGCTGTGTTATACCTACACCTTGATTAACCCAAATTCTGATTTCATATGGAGTTAAACCACTAGGTTCTTTTTTTGTTATGAAAATCTATTTTCTATAAAATCAAGTCTACTGACACGCAGATTTAATTACATTCCCAGTTACATGTAGCAAATTTAATGGAATTATTTTTACTGAAGCAGTTTAATAGCTCTTGAAATATAAAAATTGTAGGAATATAGGCAATATTTGACATAGTTTCGTTTTTGATGAATGCAAGAGAAACAAAATACCAAATGAATTTAAGCATCTGCCTAAATGTGATTATGAATGTGTGGATTCAGTTTACCCCTACTCAGCCTGTTTCAAAATGATGCTTTGTTAACTCTGACAATTGTGACAAGCAGAATTTAAGTATATGTGACATCCAGCAGGGTTGTACAAGCATTTAGCAAGCCGGTTCCCAAAAGCAAAAATGGAGTAGTAGATGTGTATTTTGTGGTGAGGCTGGTATTTAATTCTTTTATTTTTATATAGACTTGAAATAAATATTTAAAACATTCTATTCATTATAGCCTCATAGGATCATACAACAGTCCAGGTTGGAAGGGACCTTGAAAGATCACCTTGTCCAACCTTTCGTGGGAAAGAGAACCTTGATGAGACTGTCTAATGGCATCCTGAAAACCTCCAGTGATGGGGGTTGTATCCTATTTGTTCCAGCTAATGATTGGTCTTAGCTTAAAAAATTTCTTTCTTACATCGAGATAAAACCTCTCCTGGTGCAGCTTGTACACGTTGCGCCTTGTCTTCCCCATGTGACTCCTTGTGAAGAGAGACCCTCCATCCTCTCTGTAGCTACCTTTTAAGTATTGGAATACTTGAAAGGCCATAAACAATACTTGAGAGTCTACTTTGGGGGTGTGTGTTAATTATTGATAACTCACCAAAGTGGACAATAAGGGAAATCAGAATTTAGTCCTTTTAGTATCTTATTTTTTGGTTTACTGTGACCTCTGTGCCCAGCTAGGAAATAAGAATGCCAAGGCTAGCCAAAATATTCTCAAAAGATGAAGGTTAAAACCAGCTTCTATGAAGCTGCAATTTCTTGTCATCAGATGCTCAGGGAGAGGGCAGACAAAACCAGGCATGGCTTGCACGTTGTCACTAGCTCTAAAGCACACTGTACATAGGAGACACACCAGGTACTGGAGATGTACTTTGTACAGAATTCATACAGGGGGCATTTTCCCCCTTTACTTCTCTCCCTTCTTCTGTTAATAAAACCCAAGGAATTTTGTGAACAAAGACCACTGTGTGCTGCCTGCATTCTCTGCTGCCCAGGACACAGGGTCTGGGGTTGAGTGGAGAAGCGCAGCTCTCAGTGTTGTCCCAAATCTGGGTTCTTTGCCAGTAACACAGAGTGGCAGTCCTCCAAACTTATTTCATTGATGCCCATGGATGGGTGTCTGTCTCACAACAGCACACCTTAACTCTAGAAGATTCTGTATTTATATATTATTACATATTCAAATAATTAATACATATTTGTTGTTATTATTTTTATTGATTGGTTCCAAGTTCCTTGCCTGTTACTTAAATTAGCGTACAGGCTCTGTCTCCTCCTTCCATTGTTTTCTTTGGAGTAGGTGGTATTATTTGGGTAGGTAGTGCAGGAGTCAGTGTTCACCATCTCATTACCTTCTGCCTAAATGTAAACTTTTTGCCTTCTCCAATCTTGGCAGTTCCAGGTGGTTTTCATGATTTGCTAGCCAAACCTACGGTTCATCACTTCTTAACTTCTGTTTCTGACAGGAGTATCCTGCTTATCAATAAAGCCACATTGTCTAGTAGTTAGTTCTTAATTTTAATCTTAATCATGCCAAATTACTATTTCTCTATTTTAATTTTGGGTAAATAATCAAATAGGTTTGGGGCTGTACAAAAGACCTCCAGACTGGCAGGTTTCTTTGTTGTTTCAATTACATTTCACATTTTACTTTCCTAATTTATACAAATGTTAATACAGCATAAGCTTTTGCTTTTCTGCAGTATGGTTTACTGCAGTTCTGAAAATGCACTGGCAACAACAGAAGCTTTGTTCATCAGGACAGTTTCCAAATGGAAAACTTACAAAATTTACTGAACATTTAGAATCCATCATGAAAATAGGCTGTGCTTCAGAGGTCCACCACACAGTGTGTCTGTACGCTCATCTTTCTAACGTTTCTTTAATGTGTCCAGGGAAAATGAGTTCTATCTCGGTGTAGGCCTAGAGTCAATGAGCTCTGCGCAGGGCGGTCACAAGCTGGCTGAATGGGACTTGTCACTCACGTTTATTCCCCCTAAAGAGAAATTTAATTCTTAAGAAAGGGCTGAGCAGATGCAGAACCTACTAGTGCCCCAGAGCAGCAACAGCACTTTGTGCAGGACCAAGTACACCTGGACCCTCAGTCCAAGCCTGTAATATCTTGCCTCCACAAACTGGAACTACTGATGAACCTCACTTTTTTTTTTTTTTTTTTAAATTCCAAACAGATTGGTTTCTGCTTTTTTCTCTACCTTTTTTTTTTTTTTTTCCTGGGTATTAAGACACAAGGAATTTGTATTGTGTCGTTCTCAGGAAACTAGAAATATCAACAGGGCTTCCTCCAAACTGAAAGCTGGAAAATGAAACGCACGTATACATACGCATGGGGGTTTGTGCCGTACAGAACACCCGGGGAAGAGTCTGGGATGTGTGCTGTCCGAGCACAGACGTGAGGCAACACCAGACAGACATCACAGTAAGGAGCGAGGCCGCACACAGACTGCCTACAGAGGAACAGCTGCACTGGAGCAGTTAAACTCATATAAGAAAAACGTACTTGCATGAAACCATTGAGCTGAACCCGTTTTCATGAGCGTTAAACTCGGTTGTGTACTGGGAGCTAAGGAGTTTGGGTGCACAGCTTCTCCTAGCAGAGAAACCTTTGGAGGAAGAGGTGACTGATGCTGGCCTGCTCTTCTCCTGGAAGCGCTATGCGACAGGCTGGCACAATGGGCTCTGGCACCTCCTGGACA